>NC_046664.1:77225726-77254838 GCF_010883055.1 Belonocnema kinseyi | reverse complement strand
CTAATACCTTCTCTCATGAGAATGTTAAAACGATGAGGGTTCCATTTCTACAAATTAGTTTCGCAAATCAACCTACTCTGGACTCTTAATTAACTTTCTTTGAAAACATATTTCTCAACCAAAAATTTCTTTAATAAAATACTCAGTAGATTCAGCTATTTTTCTTTTTGATAATAAATTTCATAAAGATAACTTAAAAATGGTAAAACATTTTCTTTCTTAGTATAATTTTTCACAAAATATTAATGATAAACATACAAATAATAGATTTAAAAAACTTTAAAACAAAAACTTAATAATTAATTTTAATGAAATTATCAAAAAACACTTTGATCCAAAAACATTTTTACTATTCCTCACTATTGTGAAATTTCATAAAATATAAAAAAACTTTTTAAAATTATAAAATTAGCACTACTTTCAGTATACAACCTAATCTTGGGTGAATGATTAAACACGATAATTTCCGTAATCAAATCACTGACTTAGACCATCTTAATGTATCATACAATTTCATTTTAGAATTTTTTCTGTAAAAATGTGACAATATTATTATCAACTGATTTCTTTATTTTTATAAAAATTACTGTTATCCCTTTAAATTATTGAAATAAATTCAAAATATTGTGGAATCCTTTAAAATACCCAAAAAACATTTAAAATTTTTTGAAATTTTTAAAGCTCCTGAAAATTCCTTGGAAAAAATTTGCTTAAAATTTTTTCAATCCTTTGAAATCCCTTTAAGTTATTAAGATATAATTAAAATTCCGTAGAAACTTTTAAAATACCCAAAAATATTTTAAATCGTTTGAAATCTTTAAAAACCCTTTAAAACTTTTTAAACATCTTGAACATTCCATGGGATTTAAAAAAATGCTGTGAAGTCCATAAAATTCTTTGAAATCCGTTCAAATTATGGAAAAAAATTCGAAATTCCATGAGAACTTTCAGAATGCCCAAAAATATTTAAAAATCTTTGAGATCCTTTAAAATTCGTTAAAAGCTCTTGAAAATTTTAAAAATTCTCTAGAATCTATTTAAATCCTTTGCATTCCATCCAAAGCATTTAATCTTTTTAAAATTCCCTGAAATATATATAAAATGCCCTGAAATCTTTAAAATCCTGGAAAATCCCTTCAAATTTTTAAAAGCCATTCAATGTTTCTTCGAAACTCGAAATTTCTTGAAATTTATAAAAATGCCCTAAAATCTTTAAAACTCCTTCACAATACATTTCAAATTCCGTATGAACTTTTAAAATACCCAAATTATTTCAAATGCTTTGAAATATTGTAAAGCTCTTGAAATTTTCTTGGAATCATTAAAAATGCCCTAAAATATTTAAAAATCCTTTGTGATCCATTCAAATGATTAAAATCTATTAATAATTCCTTGGAATCTTAAAAAATGTTCTATAAATGGTTAGTACCTTGAAATCCCTTTAATTCATTAAAATCAATTTGAAATTCCGTGAGATATTTAAAAATACCCAATCATATTTAGAAACTTTTAAAATCTTTTGAAACCTTTTAAAAACTTTTTAAAGAGCTTGAAAATTTCTTGGGATTTTTAAACATGCTCTCAAATCCTTAAAATTCTTTGAAATCCCTTCAAATTATTGAAATCTGTTTAAAGTTCCGTGAAAAACTTTAAAGTACCCAAAAATATTTAAATTCTTTAAAATCTTTTAACTAGTTTTGAAGCTTTTTAGAATCCTTAAAAATTCCTGGAAATCGTTAAAAATGGAATAAAATTTTCAAAACACCTTAACAATACATTGAAATGATTAAAATCTAAGAAAACTTAATTGAAGTATTTAGAATTGCCCTACATTTTTTGCAATTCTTTGAAATCCCTTTAACGGACCTAAAATCTATTAAAATTCTTTGCAATCCTTTCAAATCATTTAATTTTTTTTTTAATTCCATGGAATCTATAATAATGTACTTAACTCTTTAAAAGTCCTTGAAATTTCTTTAAATTGATGAAATCTATTTAGAATTCCGTGATTATTTTTAAATAATCCAATCGGATCTTTTGAAGATGTTTGCTAAATAAGTCTTTCCGAAAAAAATGAGCATCGCCCATCTGTCAGATACATATCACATGGCCAAGATTGATGTGAATTTACAAACCGTTCAAACGTATGGTTTGTAAATGGCTTTCAAAATTCAAAATTTACATCTAATCAATAATCCCTGCAAATTTAAATAATAATTGAAATAAGAAAAAAATGTCAGCTTTAATCGTAGCACATGATCTTCACATAATGATGGTGGAACTTTCCGTGGAAAAAGTTAGTCACACCTTCATGGTATTCAAACATCTCTTATAGCCTCTTTCTTTGAATTGCCTTTTTAAAAAAAAGTTATGATATTCTTCAAGTTTTTCAAACAATTCTTGATTAAAAAATTAATTTAAAAGTAAGAGAAAAAGGTTTTCTTTGTAGCTTTACGTGCCAAGAACAAGTGTTTTTGACAGCGCTTTGATGAAAAAGACGAGGGTTATGTTCCGGATGTTGGACGACGAGTGGATGGCATTGTACCCACATCGTAGTGATTATCGGCCATATCGGGGATCAAATTATGAAAGTGAGCCCTTTTATGGTGGAAAATCGATCGTATTTTCAATCCCCGAAGCGAGCTTGCAGAAAAGGATGACAAATGTCGACCTACAGATGCACATAATCAAAGAAGTTTCCAGATATTTCGAGATGCATCCTTCGCAGAATGTAGGTTTCGTGATCGTTAAGCTTGACAAGTTGTTCAATGGTATTATAAAGGAATTGAGAGAGCGGAAAGAGCTTGCTCCGTATCTGAATTTTCACGAACGAGAACCTATTTCCAGGTAAAATTTCAGTATATTCGTAAATAAATATTGTCAGAATTATTTAGAAGATATTGAATGTTGTTGGTATTCTGTTCCAATTCATGGAACCAATAGTTGGTTTTAGTATAAAAAATAAAAACCAACATCTTTTAATTCAATTCCTACCAAGTCGAGATAAATTGACGTCAGCTAATTACAAATTTGGTTTTAAAAATTAGAGGATTCAAGGAAGAAATGGTACCAAACTTGTTAGTAGAGTTCTTAAGAAGGTTTTGAATTTTAAGAAATGATTCTAAGGCTCGTTACGGAAATAAAAACAGATTTTGCAGTAGGGCTCTTCATAAATAATATCACAAGCATAAAATTACAAAAAAATGTGCTTTTAAAAATATTTATTTTTTCGGAAGAAAAAAATTTCTAGTATTAGCTAGAAACAACAATACCCAGTACTTCCACATTGTCTGAATTTCTTCCTTATGGTCGACTTGACAACAAAATATTCAAGAGATTATCTTAATTTTGTACTGCTCATTTAAAAATGAAATTATATTTCAATATACTAATCTTAATATAAAATTTTAGCAATAATATGATTTTTTATACATGCATTATAGAACAACAAACAACTTTATTAGGCATCTATCAATACGTCTCGAAATTCTCCATCCAAAGAAAGAATTCTGCATTGATTAATGTGCACAAAATTGCATTATTGCGAAAAACACCCAAAAGGTTA
Source organism: Belonocnema kinseyi (assembly GCF_010883055.1). Lineage (NCBI taxonomy): Eukaryota > Metazoa > Arthropoda > Insecta > Hymenoptera > Cynipidae > Belonocnema > Belonocnema kinseyi. The sequence continues at coordinate 77,251,273 of NC_046664.1, read as the reverse complement.
ATTTTTCTAGGAATCCAATTTCATCTTTGAATTCGTCGTAAAAATTTAAGTAAAAATTCCTTTTTTTAAGGAATATGCTATTTTATGCCAATTAATTTGTTTTTCTTAACAAATTAATTTGTGATGATTTTTATTAATTTATTATATTAATATTTAAGTCAATATCGAAGGCTAACGAGGGCGTACTAGGTATTGTCGATTTTAGCTTAAATTCATACATAATTTTTTTTCCAAAGGAACAGATATTGCCAAGAAAACCTTAAATTTTCAAAATTTCGATTTTTTGGACCATCCTAGTACACAGTATACTAAAGAGCACTTTTCTGAACAAAATCGCTCGTGTAATGGATAATTTTTTATTTCAGCAAAAGTTAAATTTTTTGGTCTTATCATTTTAATTGATTATAATTGTTAATTATGTACAAAAATTTTTTTTAAATTAAACATTTCGACCTTCTTTACACAAAAAGTCTAATTTTTTAAGGAATCAACTGAAAATCTCTTACTAATGGCTTGTTCTTGTTATACTTTTCAATGGAAAAATTTAATTATTTGAAGAACTTTTGTAATTTTGTTGATTTAATTTGTTAAATAATTAATAGTTACTGTTAATATGAAAATAAATGACAGCAAAAACTGGCAGGGCATTTTTATTTGATTCTGTATAGACAATTTTGACAATTCGAGAGAACAATGTGTCAAATAAAAACAGGTAAAAATATGCATTTGTTTATATAAATTGTTTAAATAATTAAAATTCGATGTCAATTTTGAAAAATATGATAACAAATAATCATTGGTAAGATATTTTGAGTTGATTGGTTAATTAAAAAAAGACTATTCATAGAAAAAAAAAACGAAATGTACTTTTGTTCATAATAATTATGTAAACAAATTATTTTTTTATTTTAAATTATAAAATATGATAGCAGAGAATCATTGAAAAGAAGTGTTCACTTTATGCTACGAAAAAATGAGTCTCTTCATTCAAACATTTAAACAGTGTATTTTATTACAAATGTTGATCAAAAATTGGAAAAGAGCAGCTTTTTTTAACTTTTCATAATCCTAAATAAATTTTATATTATACAAGTATTATAAATTCCAACAAATAATTATTGCAAACTCAGAAAAAATAAATTTGGTTAACTCATTTGTTTATAACATTAAAAACAATTTTCAATTAACTATCTAGCGATTTTTGTCAAAAAATATGCTTTTAGGCACACAGTGGAATGCCACCTCTACAAATGATTTTCAATTTCCGGTTTTCTCCCGGATATTTCTTTTATTTTTCTGCTCAGAATTTTTATTCCTTCAGAAAAGAACCTGATCCAACTCAAAATTATAATTTTTTTTAATTCCCTGCTCCAAGTCAAGTTTGGGATTCTTTTTGAAAATTAATTATTTCAAATAATAAATATAAATAAATTCTAAATATTATTATAATAATCCAAACTGTGAGGTTCCAATTGATTTCGATATCGATACTAAATTTTTGTATTTTAACAGGTTATTGAGTAAACAATTATATAGTGTGAAAATAAGCAAAACCAGTTATTTCGTAATTACAAAATTTACAGTTGCAAAATTGCAAACAAATAAAATATTCCCAAATAATCGAAAAATGCATTTCTCTAGAAGAAAAATAATTGTATGATTCTTTTATTTAGATTCCAGAGTTTGCAAGAAAGTTTGGATTGAATCCAATCCAAAAATATGCTTTTTGCTAATTATAAAAAAGTCTGAATAGAAAAAAGATTTCTTAAAAATTTATTACTTTTTTATAGCTCACTTGCACAAACATTAAAACAATTTTTTAATTCTTCAGATTCTGAAATTTTTCTGCTTCGGAATTTTTTATTTTTGAATATTCTGTAATTATGGTAGGATTATATTTATAATAATGAGATATTACCAGAAATTTTCAAATTCGGTAATAATAAAAACTTTCGGAAATTTCTCTATCCAGAAATTTCACATTGCCGGTCATTTTAAAACTTTGAGAATTTCCTCATTCGAACATTTTCGTTTTTGGGAATTTTATTTTTTGGAATTTTAAAGACGTATTGATAATAACCGATTCTAATTGTTTTCACTTTTCGGACGCTAACCGACAAGATTTGTTTCTCTAAGCTCAAAAAAAGAATTTTTTTTAGGACGAGTGAAAAACGCTAAAATAAATTCCTGACAATGTAAAATTCAAGACTAATAAAATATTAAAAATAGAAAATTCCTGAAATGATAAAATTTTCCAACATTAGAAAATTTCTGAAATTTAAAAATGGAAAAAATTCTGTTTTTTATCAATATTTTTTATTAATTAAGAATACAATAATTAAATATTTTGATCAGACAAATTTATTTTTAGGTTAAGTTATTTTTATACTATAGCTTTATTCTTTTATTATTTTATTGTTAATAAATAAATCCTTTTTATCAAAAACAATTTTTTTTAATGTCTTCATTTCGAAATTTTATAACACAGAAACTTTCTGTCTGTAATTTTGAAATACAGTAATATTATAAACTCACGGAAGATTTTATTATTCAAGAATTTTTAAATCCGGTAATTTTTAATCAGTTTGAGAATTTTGTATTAAAAAAAATTTTTTTTCAAGAACTTTACAGAGTCGGGAAATTCATTGTTTGCAATTATTAAGTCGTCCTATTAGTTTAAGCACTTTCATTTTCATAATACCAATCATCTGTAAAATCAATTTTATTGCTAAAACTTATTTTGGTTACCTACAGAAAAAATATTAAATTAACTCGTAAAAAAATTTAATTTAATGTAAAAATAAAACAAATTTTTTTTGTCAACGAAGTTTTTATTGTACTTAAAGAACCTATGGAAATCTATATTTTCTTAACTAAACAAATTAGTAGCCAAAAATAAAAAATAAACATTATGTACAGATCCGGTTTGTATCGGTCTGCCAAAAAATCCAATTCAATTACATTTTTAAATAAGTAAAATTTCTTACCAAATAATTTTCTGATTTTTTATAAACAGTAACCCAAACGTACCTGAAACAGAAAAAAAATTCATTAGCATGTATTCGATAGTAAATCCAAGTAGTTATCTCGTTTAGGAAATTTAATTGAATTTATTAATTGTTCTGTATATATCAAAAATAATTCAATAAATATTCTTTCAACAAATTTTATAAACAATTGAGAAACCCCAAAGTATTTTTCAAATGCTGTGAAAATTCCAGAGAAATTATGACACCAAAAGGAACAATCTGGGAATATTTCTAGAAAATGAAAAGCTCTTTTTTAGACCACTCTAATAAAAAACACTTTAGATATTCATTTTAGTTCAATCGAATAAAAAATAATGGCAACTGAATCAAATCTCTGGAAAATTTTAATTTTTCCTGGTGTACTAAATTTCTGGCCTTTTCCTGGTTTTCCCGGTCAGATAAACACCCTGATTAATGTACTAATAGTTTGTGACGGTAATGAAGATGAACTAAAATTTAAAAAAAATTAATCTTAGATCAATGAAAGAAACATTTCCGGTCCTCAACGATAACTCCGAGGAAACCGGATCTAAAATTAACCTTTATGTACGCATAAGCTACTTTGGAAAATCCATTATAACGGAAATAGCGACACCGGAAGCCGTAGCGGAAACCTTCTACGTTCAGGAAGAGACTAATGAGATGTATCCTTATCAATGTCGCGAATTGAAACCCGAAGAAATTGAATGTGGTTTTTGGGAAAGTGTTACTGTTATCCCACCAACGAAACCCCAGAACCTCAAATGCGATTGTCAAAATGAAAAGACTAAGGAATTGCTTGAAATGCAAAGAAACGCTGATAATAAAAATGAGGATGTCCCGACGAAGGATGCAGGTACTATAAAGGAAACAAAAGATGATGATAAAGAAAAAGAAGAAGAAAACGGAACGGACAAAGGAAAAATTAATGAAAAAGGAAAACGCAGAGGAAAGATTAAAAGTAAAGTTTCTGATGAGGATGACCAAATTAGGAATGACAATACCGAAATGAGTGATTTCAGCAACGATGAAAAAGTATGGTTATAAGTAACCATTTGTGTGGTAAAATTAATCATAAAGTAGTCAAGTTATAAACATGGGATCTCCAGATATCAGATTTATCTTGAAATATTAGTATAAATAATAAATTGAAAAGAAAGTGCTAATTAGCCTATGGATAAGAGCCTATAATTTTTAGCCTGTGATTAGTATTATAAACAAACTAACAATTTTATAGGATGTAACTTATTAATTTCCTTTGAAACTTTTCTAAAAAAACTGTTTATTATTAGTTATTTTATGGTTGATTTATGCACATTTACAACTGCTTTAAGATCTAATTATTTGCATAGCTCTAAATTTTTCTTTACAACCGACTGTTCCTATTATCAAGATATACGACTCAGTTATAAAGATTTTTTTTCTGAATTTATAGTTGTAATAAATATTGTATAAACCATTTTAATAGAATTTTAGATTAAGTCCTATCACGTTTTCTTGAAAGTCTAGCACTTCGGAGGGTCGTAACAATGTAGACACTCTATGGTTACGTGTAACCATATTTTTTGTCAAAGTAGGTCACTGCTATAAATTGCTTAATATAGGTATAAAAAAGAGTTAATGTAATTTATAACTTGAGCCATCAATATGCTTTCTTTAGATTAAGATATTGATTGCAATATCTTATTATATTTTCTTTCAATACTAAAGATCAATTTTATTACAGAAAAAGGAAAAGGGAAATAAAGAAAAGGACGGGGCTGGTAAAGAAAAACTAAAAGATGATAACGGAAAGGGAAAGGAAGATAAAGGAAAGGTGGATAAACAAAAAGGAAATGAAAATGAAAAAAGAAAGGATGAAGGAAAACGAAATGAAGAAAAGAAGCAAATAGAAGATCGAAGAAAACCAAAAGATGAAGCAAACGGAAGAAAAGAAACAAGTTTATTTGACCCAGAAAGAATCAGAAGATTAAGAAGACGTCATGCTGGTCCTTGTACAGTAGGAATCTCAGGAAAAAAACTTACATGTCTTCCTGCCCCACTCTCGGAACATAAAAAATACTGTCCTAATCTAATACTAACACCTTGTATAGTACCATCTTGTCAATTGTCGCCTTGTCCACTCCCATTTTGTTGTCCTCCCATAAATTGTAATCTTTGTCAAGAAAGCTCTACATTCGGGTGTTGTTGAATGTAATTAATGTCTGTAAACAAGCTAACACATGAACACACCTTGAAAAATAAAAATAAATAAACTAAATTAAAGGGACCGCAATTCTGAAAAATACGAGGATCCACTCAATTCTGTCGGTGCACTGACAATATTATTTAAGATAGATTTGAATTTGGTTGGATTTGGTTTATAACGAAATGTTTAGGATTTGTAAACACGGAGAGAGTTGGCTTAAGATTTTCAGTTAAGTAATCTGTCTAGGTCATCTTGTTGGTCAATTCAAAGCTAGTGTCCAACGGTGAAGTTAGAAACTGTTTGGGTTAGTCAAACCACGAAGAGGAAAAGTTTATCCTTGATCAACCCTATTCGAGGTGCACTTTAGATGGTTTGATTTAAATTCGTGGATCAGAGCTGATTAAAGCAGGTGTCTGAAAATATCACATCAATAAGTTCTTTAATAGTTCTGCCAACGTTCTTATTCAGAATAAACTTTTTATTATATTTAATATGATAAAAATGCACGATAAATCAATTGCAACATTGTGGAATAGAAAGATATAAAAGGACTGTGCCAACAAATCCCCTGCGAAATGGATTAGCTAATACAGCTAAGTAGCCTATGAGATGAATCTTATAAGTAATCGGTATAAAGAAAGAACAAAAGGGTAACATAAAATGTTTTGTGAAAATCTGGATGTTTCACATTTTAGGTTGTTTGATATAATTTAATATGGCTATTTTTCTGAAGAAAATTGAAGTTGTCGAGGAATGTTATGCTGTATGAGGTACCAACAACAAAAGTATCAAAATATTTGACATGGTACAAGTAGACTTCTGAGCCGGTTATATTACTTTGAGAACGCTAATGAGAATGAGAATATTACCGAGAATATGACCGAGAAATAAATTCTCTGAGAATTTAAAAGAATTTATTTTCATTGATAGAAAATTGCATTTTTTGGTTGACTTGCAACGATTTTTTAATGTTGAAAACACATTTTAAGTATATAATAAGCATCCGCCCCAGTATTTGAAATGGAGAACACTTTTACAAGAAAGTATTGATATTACTAGCTCCAGATGAATTTGAATGCATATAATAGGTTATGTTGGCGCTGAACCTGCTTATATTTTAATAAAAAAAGAATTAAATTAATAAAATGAAAGAAAAGAATTTTGAAACCAAAAAGACGAATTGCCAAAAAATAAAGATTTTTCACTAAAAAAATAACTAAAAGTTCACATAAATTATTGAACCTTCAACTCAGAAATAAAATACGACTTTTCAACAAAAAATTTATTTTCCACGAAACTGATGCATGTGTACCCAACAAAAATGAAATTTCAGACTCAAAAATTATGTTTTGACCAAAGAAGGCGAATTTTCAACTAAAAAAGACCAATCTTAAAAAAATGAGAAAGGTACATTTTCTGTTAAAAAAGGATTAATTTTCAAAAAAATAATTAAACAAACAAATTAGTTGAATACTCAAGCAAAGAAGAATGATTTTAATCAAAAAGTCGTATTTTTAGTTTTAAAGAAGAATTAAAGTTCTTCTAGAAACAGATGAAGTTTTAAATCAAGAAGATACATTTTCAACAAAAAAAGTTAAATTTTCTTTTTCGAAAGATTTCAGTTGACTTTTCACGATCAAAATATGAATTTCCAAACAATAACAAAATAATTTTCTACGAAAAAATTGAATTTTTTATCCAAAAAGACGCATTTTCAACCAAAAAGGATGACTTTTTAACATAATTGTTAAATTCTCTACCAAATAGTTTAATTTTTGTCAACAAAAAAAAGATTAAATTTCTCTTGAAGCAGAAGAATGTTTAATTACAAACAAAAGTTTGGTTTTTATCCATAAAAGATTCTAGTTGATTGCAAGGGCAGAAATTGCATTTTTTAACCAAAAAATCAGTTTCTACGAAAAAAATTGAATTTTCAATCTAAAAAGACGAATTTTTTTAACCAGAAAGTATGCATTTAAAAAAAAGAGTTGAATTTTCTACCAAATAGTTCCATTTTTATTCCAAGAAAATTAAATTTCGTACTAAACACCAAATATTACCAAATATTACATTTAAACAGTCGACTTTTCAACCAAAAATTATGACTTAACAAAATTCTTGATTTTTTATTCAAAGAAGTTTTCAGTTTACTTTCTAACACGAAAATAAGAATGGTAAAAAATTTGCAACCAAATTAGATGTCTTTCAAAGAAAATTATTAAATTTGCAACTAAATAATCAAACTTATAATTAGCAGGCTAATCATAAGACGAAAGTTGCAAATTTTGAAAATTCCAATCTTAAAATATTTCATTTTTTAAGCTTTTTAACTTGTCCTATTTTCAGAATTTTATTTCTAAACTATTCAGATTCGAGATTCTTCAATAAAAATTAGATTGTTAAATTGTCAAGGCTTTGAAATAGAAATGATAAAATTTCAATTCCTTTCTAATAAAATTGCCCGTTAAAAAAATTGTAATCTGAAATTTTTCAATTTGGAGCTTATTTAATTAGAAATAATACAGTTTTAATTCCTTTGAATTTTAAATGATCGAGTTTTCTAAATTTGCCATTCTTATATTTAAAATAAAATTGTTTCATTTTATAAGCTTTACATTAGTAGGGGTATAGTTTCAAATATATTAAAATACATATAACCGTTCAAAGATTATCTTTGAACCGTTGACATAACGTGAACAACAAAAATGTTGTAAAAAATCATAAATTCTTAAATTCTCTTGAATTCTTTTAAATTCTCTTGAATTCTTTTAAATTCTCGTAAATTCTGTCATATTCTCGGTTATATAACCTGAAGTTAAATTCTCGAGAATTTAAGAACTCTAGGTACAAGAAAACAGCGAAGAAGTCTACCCTATTGAGTATTCTATGGCTGTGAACACTCAATGCTTTCTAAATGAAGGATCATAGACGCCATTTAGCGTATACTCAGATCCCTAAGATAAGATAAATCATGACGTCACATTCCTTCCAGATAGGTTTTAGATAATTAACTTGAAAAAGTAAAGGAGATGAAGAAAGCAATCATTTCTGTTTGTTTTTTCATTGCTTTATTCATGAAAGTTTGGTTCAAGAAGAAATTGAAGGTCGTATAAACAGTTAATTTGCATTTTATTCGAACCACATTAAAATAACTCCAAAGCCGGTTCAAGCCTTCCAGCGTGTGATTACCGGCAACAACAAACATGGTGGTTCCCTCGTTGCTAGGGACTATGGGTTTTCTGTCTGTAAGCAGGGGAAGCAACGCTGCGCCATCTAGCGTATACTCCGAGCGGGATCAGACTTATAATACTTCAAAGTAGAGTTCTTAAATGCCCGAGAATTTAAGTTCAGGTTATATAACTGAGAATATGAGGAATTTAGGAGAATTTAAGAGAATTTAAGAATGTTTAATTTTTAACAATATTTTTCTTGGTCAGGGGTTGACTATTAGTTATTTTCTAGTCCGGAAATGTTCAGAAATTGCAGTGTTTCATATACAAATAAAAAATTTACAAATATATTAATTTATTTCAAACAACACAAAAGTTTTTTCTAATTTAAAAGATAACTCTTTAACAAAATAATTGGATTTTTAACATAATAGTTGAATATTCAACCTAAGATGAAAAATTGTGAACAAAAGATTGTCATAGTTTTCATTTTCATCAACAAATATTCTTTTTAAAAATGTAATTTTTAAACAAAAAATATGACTCCTTAACAAAAAATTAATTTTCCATGAAACTGATGCATTTTTGCGCAAAAAAAGGAAGTTTCAAACTCAAAAATTATTTTTATCAACAAACAACGCGAATTTTTAACTAAAAAATATCAATCTTAAAAAAATGGATGCTACTTTTTATGTTAAAAATAAATTCTACACAAAAAAAGACATATTTTCCACTGAACAGTTAAATTTTCAACCAGGCATAAGTCTTCAATAAAAAAAATTTCACAATGTAGCTTAACTTTGACCGAAGTAGTTGAATTTTCAATTTAAAAAGATTAATTTATAACAAGATAATTAAACTTTGAACGAACGAGATAACTTTTCAACTTAAAATATAAATCTTTAAAAAAAAAATTGATTTCTTAAGAAAGCTATTCAACTAAATTTTATAAACAAATGAGTTGAATTATTAAGCAGAGAAGAACGATTTTTAATCAAAAAGTTGCAATTTTCATACAAAAAAAAAAGAAATTTCTTCTATAACAGACGAATTTTTAACCAAAAAGGATGACTTTTTAACAAAATTGTTGAATTCTCTAGCAAATAGTTGCATTTTTATCAAAAAATATTAAATTTATCTTAAAGCAAAAGAATTTATTTTAGGAAAAACTTCATTTCTTAGGTTGGAAATAAAATTACTTGGCTAAATTTTCAGCTCTTTTGGTACAAATTATCTTGTTGAAAAATAAGCTGTTTGATTGAAAACTTGTTTCTTTTTTTGGATAAAAAGGAATTTCTTGCCGTAAATTTAAGTATTTTGTTGATTTTTTTTTTGTTTAGTTGAAAATTATTATTCTTTTGAACTAAAAATCTAACTATTGTTCCAGTTCAATACTCTATATTTTTAGTTGAAAATTCATCTCTTTAGTTGAACAATTATTTTTTAACCCAAAATTTATTTATTCAATTTTTGATTATAAAATGATGACCTTTTTTAGTTCAAAATTCGTTTTTTTTTTAAATTGATTTTTCAACTTGAAACGTCATTATTTCATTTTTTTAACAATTTATCCTTTTCTAGTAAAAATTAGTTTTTGCTGTTATGTTGAAAATTCATCAAATGGGATAAAAAAATTTGTATTTCAAAATGTAATTTCCGTTTTTTGTTGAAATTGTTCTTTATTATTTCAAAATTCATCTATTTCGTTGAAAATGAATTTTTTTTTCAAATTAATCTCATTTTTTCTTAATTCATCTCTAGCAAATAGTTGCATTTTTATCCAAAAATATGAAATTTATCGTAAAGCAAAAAAATTGTTTGCAAAAAAAGTTGAGCTTTCATCCAAAAAAGATTCCAGTTAACTCAGTAACATGAAAAATTGAATGTTTGCAACAAATAAATAAGTTTCTACGACAAAAAATTGAATTTTCGTTCAAAAAGACAAATTTTTCAACCAAAAAGGATCAATTTTTAACAAAATAGTAAAATTCTCCTCTAAATAGTTGCATTTTTATCCCTATAATATCAATTTTGTACTAAAACAGATGAATTTGTAATAAAAAACAAACTTTTTTTATGAGTGGAACTTTCCTTCAGAAAATATTTCAGTTCATTTTGCAACAGCAAAATATAAATTTTAAACAAAAAGTAAATTTTTTACAAAATAGTTAAATTTTCAAGAAAATAGTATAATAGCTTAATTTTTAACCAAACAGTTGCATTTTTATCAAAAAACGATTTAATCTCTGCTAAGGCAAATAAACTTTAAAATAAGAAAGAGAATCTTAAAAAAAAGAGTTGAATTTTCCAACGAAAAGTTAACGAAAAAATGCAATCTTCTATTAATTAAAATAAATTCTGAGATTCTCATAAATTCTCAGAAAATTTATTTCTCGGTTATATTCTCGGTAATATTCTCATTATCGTCACCGTTGTCAAAGTAATATAACAGGCTCAGAACTCTACTTCAAGGCCGCCTATATGAGTGACCAGATCCTGTCTAACATTACGTCACGCTCGGTCGGTAACATCAAAATCTGTAAGCCTATACCACTTGGTGAACTGCAAATCATTGTTCAGTTAGGAGTTTAACTAAAATTAATTAATTTCGGCGAAATTGAGTAAAAAATCGTGCTATAGCTTTGCTTTTAAGAAAAAAAATCTATTTATTTCATTATTGTTGGCAATTTGGAAAACGTGTGGCTAGGCAATCCATCACGAAAAATTATAATTTGCCGTAATTAAGGTTATAACCTCAGTTGCCGGCGACTTATGTCATAATACTTTTCGATAATAAGTAATTTTAAGTATTTTCATATCAAATAAAGTTATATCAAAGAGACTTTAAAAAATTTTAAAAGACCTTAAGTGATTTGAAGAGATTTCAAGGGATGTAATTTTTTAATATTTCAATGAATTAAAAAATTATATAAAGGATTTTAATTAAATAAACTCAATTTCGAAAATTTTAAATTATTTTAAAGAAGTTAAAGGAATTTCAAAAAAATTCGGAGGAGTTAAAGGATTTTCAAAAAAAACAAAAATCAAAGAATTTCTGAAAATTCAAGTGATTTTAAGAAATTACTATAGAGACTTGACGGGTTTTAAGATTTTCTTTTAAAGGATTTAAACATAATTTTAAAAAGTTTCAAGATTTACAAGAAATTTTTGATGATCTGAAGACAGTTTTAGTGATTTTAAAGTTTTTGAATCTATTTGAAAAGTTATTTAAAAAGATTTAAATATATTTTAAGATACTTCAATGGATTCAAACAATTCAATGATTTAACGATTTTTAAGAGATTTCTAGGAGTCTAAAACAATTTAAGGATTTTAAGAAATTTAAATTAATTTTAGTCAATTTTGAAAATTTTTAAATGATTTCAAAGAAGTTGAAGGGAGTTCAAAAAACTTCGGAGGACTTTAAGGATTTTGAAGGACTCAAATGATGTTAAGGAATTACAGTTTTAGTGATTTTAAGGAAAGTCAAGCTATTTGTTGAAAAGTTATTAAAACAGATGTAATGAATTTCAGGAGATTTCAAGGTATTTAAAGAAACTGATTGATTTAAGAATTTTTTAGAGGATTTAAGGAGCCTACGAAAATTTATAGGATTTTTGGTTTTTAAACATTTGAATTAATTTTAGTCAATTTTACAATATTTTAAATCAGTTCAAAGAGAATGAAGGGAGTTCAACAAAATTTGGGGGACTTTGAGCACTTTCAAGTTTAATTTACAAGTTAATTTGTAATATTGTAAGGCAATTCTAGTGGTCTTAAATAATTTCAAGCGAGTTCTTGAAATGTTATTAAAAAAACTTTTAATGAATTTCAAATAATTCAAAGATTTTAAGGATTTTTAAGAGATTTAAAGAAATTTAAGAAAATTTAACAGATTCTAAGAGATTTGAAATAGTTTAACTTAATTTTGAGAAACTTCGAAAGATTTTAAATTAAAGGGATTTCAAACAAAAAAAATTTAAATGTTCAATTGATTTTAAGGGATAACTAGGGACTTGGCGGGATTTTAAAGTTTATTTTTAAAGGATTCAAAAATATTTCCATCAGTTTTAGTGACTTCAATGAATGTTAAGAAATTAACTTTAAACTTATTTGAAAAGATTTTAAGTTATTTGCAAAAATTCAAAGATTTTATGGATAGTTAAGAGATTTAAAGAAATTTAAGAATATTTTTAAAGATTTTACGTGATTAAAATTAATTTTAGTCAATTTCAAAATACTTCGAAGATTTGAAATTATTGCAAAGAATTTGAAGAGATTAAAAAAAAGTCGAGGAAGTTTAAGGACTTTTAAGAAGTCTTATAGGATTTTTAAGAAGGATAAAATTCTTTGATAATTTTTTTTTCTCAAAGTCCAAAAATAATCTCTTGACATCTTTGAAAAACACACTTTAGCGAACAACAAAAATTAAAAAATTTTGACCCCCAACTATCTCAACAATGCAACATAACCTCAATCACGGAACATTATTTGTTTTCTTGATTTATTAAATATTTCTTGATTCTTTCCTCAAATACTTTTAAATTCGACTAAATATTTCTTGGATTTACCCGATTTTTGTTTGCTTTTATTTTGCAATCTTACCAAATTGAAACATTTTGCTTTGAAATCTTCAAGTTCATTTTTAAAAATAAAAAATTATTTAAAATTTTCACACAAATATTGAAAAAAATTTTTTAACTGGGTTAGACCTTCTAAACCTTTTAATGTCTAAAAATTATTCAAATTTATTCTGCATTTTTTTATTTATCCTGCAGAATTAAAAAAATTACCTTGAAATCTTTCCAATTCTTCTTTGACTATTTATGAAATCTTCTAAAATAATTTTAAACAATATTTTAAAATTAATTTTTCGAAATAAAAATTATTTGAATTTTTCTTAGGAACCTGAAAAAATGTCTCATTTTCGTAAAACTTTACAAAATTCTTTAAATATCTTCACAAGTTTGAATTATTTTTGAATCGTTTCAAAACTTTTTAATATCTCTTAAACTTACACAAATTCATTGCAAAATTATGTAATATGGAAAAAATACAAAATTTTGCTTTAAAATCTTTTGCACTTTTTAAGAAAATTTTAGGAAAAAATTCAAAAAGTTTTATGACCTTTTTTCGGTTTTCTCTTGAAATTTCTTACAAAACAATCTTTAAAAAATTTCCCATGAATTTTAAGAATTTCTTTACACCCTGACAAAATTCAGTTTATCTAACAAATTTCTAAATCTTGAAAAATTAAAAAAATGATCTAAAATCTTTCATATTTTTTAACCGACATTCTAAAAGCTTTATAACGTAAAATTAATATTTTTTAAGAATATAATTGAAAAATCGGCAAAACTATATAATTAATGGAAATGATTCGATTTAAAGAAAAAACAGAAAAACACTATAAGAAAAATCCACTGTGTCATTTTCACAATAATTACATAAATAAGCCATTTTCTTGATATATTTTCAAGAGTTTGTAACGGCTCAAGATGACAAGGAGAAAATAGAAATGATTGAAGACTTTCATCCTTCTTAGAAATCCTCAAAGATTTCTTGAAAATCCTTTAGCTCCTCCAAATTTTTCTTGAAATCCCTTTAACTTCTTCACAGTAATTTCAAATCTTTTGAAGTTTTTCAAAATTTACCTAAATTAATTTAAATCTCTTAAAATTCTTCAAGTTTTCTTTAACTCCTTACAATCTCCTGCGGATCCTTAAAATCTTTGCATTTTTTTAAATTCCTTCAAATCTCTTAAAATTCATTAAAATCATTTTAAATAAACTTTTAATAGCTCGCTTGAAAGTCTTCAAAATTACTCAAACTGTCATATAATCTTTTTTAGATCCTTAAACCTTTTTGCATTATTATCCTGTAATATTTCTTGAAAATACTTAAAATCCTCCAAATTAATTTGAACTCTCTTCAACTTTTTTAAAATTATTGAAAATATTTTGAAATTATGTAACTAAAACTATTTAAAATCTCTTGAAAATCATGAAAATCTTTACATTTTTTTAAATCCCTTAAAGTGTTTTGAAATTTTTCCAAATATTTTTTAATAACATTTCAATAATTCGATTGACATTCTTTAAAATCACTAAAACTTTCGTAAAATCTGATAAACCCTGTTGTAAATCCATAACACTTTTTTAAATTATTTTTAAGTCCTTAAAAAAACTTTAAAAGCTCGCTAAGTCCCTACTAATTCATTGAAATTACTTGTGTTCTTAGAAATCCGGTAAGATTTCTTGAAAATTCTTAAACTCCTCCAATTTTTTTTGAAATGCCTTTAACTTCTTCAAAATTATTTAAAATCTTTCGAAATTGTCTAAAATTCATTCAAATCCTTTAAATTATGTAAAATAGTTCAATTTTTATAAATCGGTTAAAATCTCTTCAAGTTTATTGAAATTTTGTTGAAATAATTTTCAGTAACTCACTTGACATTCTTTAAAATCACTTAAATTTCGCTACCACATTATAATTTGAAAAATGTCTTACATTTTTAAAGAGATAAGAAAAATTAAATTATGGACAAAAGTTTATTTTAAAGAATACAAAAAACTACATAATTTCAGAAAAAAATTGGGTAAGTTTAAGAGATTAAGAGTTTTGAAACGATTCAAAAATAATTACAACTTTTTAAGATATTTTAAGAATTTTTTAAGGTTTCCCGAAAACAAAACAACATTTTTTTAGATTTCTAGAAAAAATTAGAATAATTTTTTATTTCAAAACTTTAATTTTATGATGTTATGTTATGTATATTATGATATTTGAAAATATTTAAAAAATTGTCAAAAAAGAATCATAAATATTTTAAGGCCATTTTTTTATTTGTGCATAATTAATAAAAAAATTAGTAAAAATTTGAATAGTTGTTAAAGATTTAAAGGCTTAGAAGGTCTGAAAAGATAAAAAAAATATTCTTAATATCCGTATACAAATTTTAAATTATTTTTTAATTAAAAATGAACTTTAACAGAAAAGTAAAAAAGGTTTTTAAACATATAAAAAGATTTTCTGCCATTTCGAAAGAGTGTAGGAGATCCTAGAGCATACTTGAAAGCAACATTTTAAAGCCAAACAAAAAATATTTGTAGAAATATTCATTTTTAAAGAATTGAAAAAATTAACTTTATGAGCCTTAAAAGAATTTCTAAATTTTCTTTAAATTTCTGGGAAAATTCAGGAGATTAAAATGCAATTTTTTTATATTTTGAACGATTTTTAAAAATTTTGAGAAAAATTCGAGTCAGTTAAAAATATTTTCAAGGATTTTAAACATTTTGAATAAAATTTCTTAAAATCCTAAACATCCTTTAAAAGGACTCGAATTTTTCCTAATATTTAGTAAAATTCTATAAAATAAAAATATATTTTTTTAACTTTCTAGATTTTTTGTCTGAAATATTCAAAAATATTTTTTTTGAATTCTTTATTAAAATTTCGAAAATAGAACAAGCTAAAAACGTTAATATTTTCAGATTAGAATATTGAAAATTCGCAACAACTTTCTTCTCAAGATTATGCTTTTAGTTATAAATTTTCTCATTTAGTTAAAAATTTCATAATTTTCTCTAAAAGGCATTAATTTTGTCCATAAATTGTTTACAATTCTTATTTTGGTGCTAAAGGTGAACTGGAATCTTCTTTGGATTAAAGTTTAACTATTTAACAAAAGTTTTTTTCTAATTCATCTATTTTCGGAGAAATTTATTCTTTCTTGAATAAAAATGCAACTTTTTGGTTAAAAATTCAACTTTTTTTTAAAGAAAGTATTTTCGATTTTAAAATTCACCTACTTTATCAGAAATTACATCTTTGTTGGACAAAAATGAAACTGTTTGGTTGAAAATTCAATAAGTTTGTTAAAAAGTCATACATTTTTGGATGAAAATTCTACTGTTTAAATATAATATTTGGGCGTTGAAAAAAGAACTGAAATATTTTCTAGATGAAAATTCAACTATCTTTTGAAAATTAGTTTTTCGTTTTATTTAATTAAAAATTTATCTGTTTGAAGAAAAATGTCATCTTTTTTGGATAAAAATTCAACTGTTTGCTTGGAAATTAATTTTTTTTGTTAAAAAGTCATACTGTTTCGTTAAAAATCCTACTTTTTTCTGGAAAATTTCACTATTTCGTCGAAAATTGACTTCTTGCTGAAAATTTATATTTTGTTTAAAAAAATTAACTGAAATATTTTCTGGATAGAAAGTACAGTTATAAAAAAAAAATTTACATTCTTTTTACAAATTCATCTGTTTTAGTACAAAATTTAATATTTTTTGGAAAGAAATGCAATCATTTGATAGAGAATTCAACTATTTTGTTGAAAAGTTTTCCTTTTTGGGCTAAATATTCGTCTTTTTGGATTGAAAATTCAATTTTTTTCGTATAAAATTATTTCTTATTTAAAAATTCATATTTTAATCGTGAAAACTTGACTGAAATCTTTTTTAACAGAAAATTCAACTGTTTTTTGAAAATTTATCTTTTTGATTTAAGACATTATCTATTATAGAAGAAATGTCATTTTTTAAATGAAAGTGCAACTTTTTGGTGAAAAATCATTCTTTTTTCCTTGAGTATTTAACTAATTTTTGTGAAAGATTTGGTCGAATAACTTTGTTAATAAATTACTTTTTTGTTAAATATTTATATTTTAACTTGAAAATTCTTCTCTTTGTTTGAAAGTTTAATTATTTTGTTGAAATTCAATCTTTTTATTTGAAAATTCAACTACTTAGGTAAATGTTAAACTACATTGTTAAAAATTTATTTTCTTGATTGAGGTTTATGTCTGCTTGGAAATTTAACTGTTTAGTGGAAAATACTTTTTTTGGTTAAAAATTAATTTCTTAACAAAATATATCACTTTTTTATTCTTGTAAGTTTAATATTTTTCAGTTAAAAATTTTCCCTTTTTGATGAACATAATTATTTAGTTTTTAATGTCATTTTTGTTGGGTCGAAATGCATCAGTTTCGTGGAAAATTAAATTTTTGCTGAAAAGTCATATTTTTTGTTTGAAAATTCAATTTTTGTGAAGAAAATTTGTCTTTTGGCTTTAAGGTTTAATAATTCAGATTAAACTTTTATTTATTTTTTGACTGTAAAATCTTTATTTGTTAAAAATTGGTGTTTTTGGTTTTAAAATTCTTTTTGTAACTATAACATTTTTTCATTGGGAATTTGTCTTTTAGGTTGAATATTCAACTATTATGTTAAAAATTCATTAATTTGTTGAAAATTCCAGTATTTTCTTAAAAAGCCATTTTTATATTTAAAAATACATTTTTTTGTTTGAAAAAAATTTAAAAATTTGAAAACTCTAAATTTGTATATGAAATACTGTTTTATTCCGTTTATAAAAAATGCTATATTAAAAATATAACAAGATAAGAATGCTGGTATTTGAATAATAAAGATTTGAAATAATAAATTAGCGAAGGAAAAATAAGAGAATTATGAGAATATTCTCGGTTTCGTATTTCACCGCAAGAGGCGCTACGAGCGTTGCTTTGCTGAAAAGCAATTCAAACTATTGGCAAAGATATTTTAATTGTAGTCGGCGCTCCGGGCGAAAATTGCCCGATCCCCCCATGTCTCTCAACCCGAAAATTGCACTCACCATATACTTTGCCCCTGCAACCTTCACCCGTCGAACAAGTCCATCAAATAGTCGCTACTAAGTCGGTAAATACTAAATACTTAGAAATATAAAATACAAATTTTATATTGAGAATTTTGATTTATTATTTTCAATTAATGAATCAATTATTTGAATAAATTTTGCATCAAGAAAATATGTAGATGTATAAGATCTACTTTTAAATTGAATAATAATGTATTTGTATCGTAATAAATATTTTTAGCTGCTACATCTTTTATGGAAAAAATGGGTCATTTTTCAATTGAAATGTACTGTCTATGAACAATTTATTTTTTTGTTTTGAAAAAGAGGCGGTAGAAATTCTACTAAATGAAACTTTACGTTTGAAGACATTAAAAGTTTTAATCAATAAGCATATTGTGTTGAAACTTAAAATAATTAATTTTTTGAATAAATATTGTATAGCGTTTTCGCATGTATAATTAGCGATTTGGAGTTTTTAGATGTAGAGTTAAATTTTATAAGAATTCCAGCTCCCTCACGATTATTAATTTAAGTAAGCAATAATTCGTAAATTCGTATGTTTGTGTAATTAATTATGAATTAAATAAATTATAATGAAACGATAAACTTATAAAATAAAATTATCTTTTATTTTATTTGTTTATGTTATATTTAATAGAAATTTATATATCTTACTATGTATGTAAGTTATGTCCCGATTTTTTAAATTGAGAACCCCATAATTTCAAAATTGAAAAAATGTATTTTTGAATCGTACTCGAGTTGTTGATCAGAATACAGTGAAACTCTTCAATAGCCCTCCCTTCTATAGACCTTCCGAAAATTGTCGCCGCGCCGCATGTCAGTGTAACAGTTGCTGCGCGGTGTGCGCGGGATCTGCGGCTGTCACTCAGGCGAGGCAGTGAGGCGTGAACAAACAAAATCGAAGCGGGCTATAATGAGTTATTTCCCACCCAACGTCAACACCAAAATCGGCGCTATAGAAGAGTTTCACTGTATATAAATATTTTGCCTTACATTTCTCAATTTAAGGTAAAAGAAATTATTGGAAAGTTTCAACAACATTTATCTCTTAATTGTTAGTTTGTAATAAAATAATCCGAAAATGAACTATTTATTGTCGCGGGAACATTCTCATCGTGCACTGTGCCCGTGTCTCGTAAGTTTGAGCGCGCCTGCGGGGCGCGCATCTTTTGATTCCCGCGATTCGCGCTCAGATATTTATTCTTTGAATTTAGAATGCTTAAATGAAACTTTATCAAAAATATCTCTTTAGATCGCTTTGAGGTACACAATATTATCATGACATTCGCGCTGCGCACTCGTTTTTTGACAGACAGTTGTAAATTTATATTTTCTGAACCACCTTAAAATAAACTTAAAAAATAGAATCCTTTTTTAAACATTTTTCTCTATCTCGCGTTGTTATGCTAATAATAGGATTTTGGTTTTCATATTACTTTTTATATATTTATATAGAAAAGTATCCTACAAGTCTTCTTTTCGATTTTTTACGTATCTCACGTCTTTTGGCGTAAGATTGGAATTTTCGATTATCTGCATATATTACTCAGGATATAATAAATGAATACAAATTTATATCACTTTTTTGGGCGAAGAACTTTTTTCTATCAATTTTTTTTGTACCTTTTGTTGTTTTTCCACAAATTTTTATTTTTAATACCATTTTTATGATCAAAACCAAAACTACGTGTCCTGTAAAAAAGTAATCCATAACAAATTTGTAGCTCTTTTTCGCGTAAATAATTTTTGTTAATTCATTTTTTTCGTAACTTGTATAATTTTTTCACAAAGTTTTTTTTAGATTTTCAATGTTATTTTTCGCGAATAAAAGAAAAAGTACGCCTCCTATCAAGAAGTGATTATTCACGAATTTGTAGATCTTTTTTTAGATAACAATTTTGGTTGATTCATCTTCTTTCGTATTCTACAGTTTGACCACAAAATGGGATTTTTCATTTCTCATTATTTTTTGTGCAATAAAAATTAGAATTTTCGATTTTACAAGAAAATCTAAAAAGTTTGTATGATAATCTTGTAGGGCTTTTAAAAAGCAATGTTTTTCTTTACTTTTTTTCATATGGTACGTTGTTTGGCTTAATTTTGATTTTCGATTGATATTAAAAAATTTTGAAAATGCTATAACTCTGAGAATTTTTTTTTTGTATAAAAAAAAGTTATCAGTATAAATTGTTTGGCTTTCTGAGTACTATTAATAGCCGCAAATAAAATTCTTAAGTGTAAAAAAATGGTCCAAACATTTGTATTTTTTTTCCAAAATGGCTGTTTAACGAACTCATCCTTTCTTTTTGGACTTGTCGGACCTTTCTTTTCTTATCCTTTCTCAATCATAAATGATGAGAATGAGAAGAATTAGAGGCCCCTTAATAATTTTTGATTAATTTCAGTTTCTAAATAATTTGAATTCTCAAAAGTAAAACGCTGTTACTTTTCTCTGTCATATTGATATTTTATCCAATATAAATAAAATTGAAAATGAAGCTTCTTAAGTATAGTCTCAATATACTTGTTGTGTATTTTTATGCTAAACAAATTTTAAACTATACATTAGAAGGATAATTTCATTAAATACAAAAATCTGAACTTTAAGGGGCCGTCAGTAAACTGAATTTCTAATTGCATGGGGGGGGGCATGCTAAAAACTATGATCAAAATGCATCAGTTTCGTGGAAAATTAAATGTTTGCTGAAAAGTCATATTTTTCGCTTGAAAATTCAATTTTTGTAAAGAAAATTTGTCTTTTAGCTTAGAGGTTTAATAATTCAGATTAAACTTTTATTTATTTTTTGACTGAAGAATCTTTATTTGTTAAAAATTGGTCTTTTTGGTTTTAAAATTCTTTTTGTAACTATGACATTTTTTCGTAAGGAATTTGTCTTTTAGGTTGAATATTCAACTATTTTGTTAAAAATTCAATTATTTTGTTGAAAATTCCAGTATTTTCTTAAAAAGCCATTTTTATATTTAAAAATACATTTTTTTGTTTAAAATAAATTTAAAAATTTGAAAACTCTAAATTTGTATATGAAATACTGTTTTATTCCGTTTATAAACTATGCTATATTAAAAATATAACGAGATTAGAATGCCGGTATTTGAATAATAAAGACTTGAAATAAAAAATTAGCAAAGGAAAAATGAGAGAATTATGAGAATGTTCTCGGTTTCGCATTTCTCCGCAAGAGGCGCTACGAGTGTTGCTTTGCTGAAAAGCAATTCAACCTATTGGCAAAGAAATTCTAATTGTAGACGGCGCTACCAGCGATATACTTGTTCTCTGTCATTCTTTTAATTGTTGTAATTCCGTTTTCTGAGTCCTGTCGATTTTCTATTGTGTATTTTTATGCTAAACAAATTTTAAACTATACATTATAAGGATAGTTTCATTAAATACAAAAATCCAAACTTGGCCGTCAGTAAAATGAATTACTAATTGCATGGGGGGGGGGGGCATGCTAAAAACAATGGTTCGAACAGGGGTTGTGGGTCAGTGGAAGAAAAGTTACGAACTTATATAACATTTAGTATGTTTCTTTATTATTAACTTTTAAAGAATTGTTCTTTTTTTCTCTGTTTTTAAGAAACCCCCTTTTCTCGTTTTTTTTTCGCTTAAATGCTTTTTGGTAGAAAGTCTACTATTATATTTGTGGTTGGGAATTCAGCTCGTTTGGTTGAAAATTCTAGTATTTAGTTGCAAATTTTATTATTCTGTAAAAAAAAGCAACTATTTTGTTAAAAAGTCATCTTGTTTCGTTAGGAATTCAGAAGCTTGGTTAAAAGTTGAACTACTTTGTAAAAAATTATTCTTTTAGTTTTAGATTCACCTCTTTGCTCGAAAATTTAAAGACTCTATTTTTAGAAAATTAATCTTCTGCGGATAAGAAGTCATTTTTAGGCTGAACGCTTTTGTTAAAAATGTAACTATTTTGTTGAAAATTCGCTTTTTTATGATAAGGATTAATTTTTGTTTAACTAACAAGGTAAACATTTCATTTTTGATTTAAATATATTTTTTTTATTAAAAATGATTATTTTCTCGTTTAAAATTGCTCCTTGCTTATTGAAAGGTCATGTATTTTGCTAAAAATTTGTCTTTTTCTACTGAAAAAAAATTATCTGCGTTGAGAATTCATCATTTTTTATTGAAAATGGAAATGTTTGGGTCTTCATTAATCTGATTTGGTTGATGATTCAGCAATTTTGTTAAAAAAATTGAACTATTCGGTTGAAAACTAAGTTTTTTATTTTAAATTAAACTATTTTTATAACCGACAAACTGGTTTATTGAAAATTTTACTTTTTGGAAAAAATTAACTTTTTTATAAAAAACCATATTTCTAGTTGAAAATGCAACCTTTTTATAGGTAAATCGTTCTCCCCGGCTTTAAAATTCAAAAATTTTGTTCAAAATTAATATATTTTGTTGAAAGCTCGTCTTATTTTGGTAGATCATTCATACAATGCTGGAAAATGCATTTCTTTGGTAAAAAGTTTAACTACTTTTTTCGCAATTTATCTTGTTTAATTAAAAATTAAACGACTTGGTTAAAAGTTGAACTTTATCATTAAAGATTCATATTTTTAGAACTCCCCTTGATCTTTGGGGTTCACTCTTTTGTCGAAAATGTAATCCCTCGATTTAGTTAAAAATAAAGCTTTTTTGACTTGCAACAATTTTCTTGACACTGGATTTTTGCTTTGTTCAAAATTAATTTTTTATCTGAAAATTGAAATTTTCAATTTTTGTTAGAAATTTATACTTCATAAGTTTAAAATTCAATTATTTGGTAGAACATTCTTTTGTTTTGTTGAAAATTAATCTTTTTGGTCGAAAATTAATTTTCTTGCATTTTTTTGCATCGTCTTTTTATTAAAAATGCAATTGTTAAGTTCTAAATTAGTCTATTTTGATTACTGATTTAACAATATGGTTGAAAATTAAAGTAGGACCCGTTTGTAAATGAACTTTTCCGTGTTTTTTTCGAGTTTGTTAAATATAGTTTTTTTCAATTATATTTCTGCAAGATTTACCTCTTTGGCTTAAAATTTAACTTTTTTTGTTGACAATTTGGTTTTTTATGTTAAAATCTTGATAAGAAATGGATCCTTTTTAAGTTGAAAATTCAACTATTTGGTAGAAAATTCATCGAATTTGTTAAAAATTATTTTTTTTTTTTTTGTAAGAGAATTAATCTTCTTTGTTGCAAGTTCATTATATATTTCGACTTTGAATATAGAGAATTCAAAATTTTTTTCAATCCTTGGTGGGAATTTTTTTATAAGTACGAAAAAGTATAACTAATTTTACATGAAAACACCAATGGATATAATAATTTTTAAATACTATGAAATCCAGGAGGCCGTTTTAATCAAGGAAACAAATTTCCCGTCATTTTCTGGCTCGCAAAAAATTATTGAATTATTTTAATTCTTTGGCATTCTTCCCTGTTCCATTTTTTTTGTAATAGCCTTAGTTGCTGAGATGCACCTCTAAACGCCTTTTATTTCTTTCGATTTTTTTTGGATTCTTCAATTCTTTGAATTATTTCTATAAACTATTTAGATTTCTTTGAAGTTGTGAATTCTGATGAGCATAAGAATTGCAAGTGGTTAACTGCCCTCAAACTTTTAAAATAAAATTTTAATTTGCAAGGCACAGTTTAATTACTTGTTTTTGTAATTAAACAAATTATAAGGAAAAAGATTACACATTTCAAATAATCAAGAAACAAAAGCAAACAAAAACATAATTTTAATATATTTTTGATAAATAATTAAATGAGTAAATATTACTTCAGTTATACCTTAATTATGCGAAAAAATAATGCAATATTTTAGGATTCAAAAATACACGTAGATTAAATTTATACAGTGAAGTATTCGAACCTTAAGTTCACTAAAAAAAAATTGAGAGCATTTTCAAAATTTTGAATTTTTTTGATTAAAAATTTATAAATTGTTGTCAAAGTTTATTATAGATGGGTAAAAGACTTGCAAATTATCTAAATAAAATTTTTTATTTCGATGAAAATTAGAAAAGTTATATATTTTAAAAAATTTTCAAAAATTAGAAAAAATTATTTTTTTTATAGATCCAAAAATTGCATTCAAAATTTTCACCAGATACCAAATATATTTCAAAACTATTCTACCTAAATTTTTCGCTTAGCCCAAAATTAAAAAAATTATAGCATTTTCAAAATTTTCAAATTTTATTAACTTATAAAAATTGTTGTCAAAGTTTCTCATAGATGGGTCAAAGACTTGCAAATTATCCAAATAAAATGTTTAATTTTCATGAAAATTGGAAAAGTTATACACTTTTAGAAAATGTGAAAATTTTCAAAAAAAAATAGAAAAAATGATTTTTTTCATAAATCCAAAAATTGTTTTCAAAATTTTCAGTAGATACCAAATACATGTCGAACTATTCTAGCCGAATTTTTCGATTAGCACACAATTTTGAAAATTAGAGCTTTTTCAACATTTTAGACCTTTTTTTCAAGTTTCAGAAAATGTTGTCAATGTCTCCGATACTTGACAAAAATACTTGCAAATTATCCAAATGACATTTTTAATTTGGATGAAAATTAAAAACGTTAGTGTAATGTTATCGTCCAAATTTTCGATCTCTGGTTTTTAACGGATCTTTACGTTTCGGCGCGCACAGAATCTGAAAATTATAAAATTTTGTCGGTGTCTGTCTGTACGTCTGTCTGTATATCTGTATGTATTGTTACCTGAATGCTGTAGCCACGCTAACTTTTGAAGAATTTGTCAAATCGAGTCCGCATTTGATGCACTTCTGAAGGTCCTCAAAATAAAGGCTATGTTCGTTAATCAGATATTTCGAACCAAAATTAAAAAATTCAGTGCATTTTCAAAATTTTTGTTGTTGAAATTTGATAAATTTTTGTCAAAGTTTCTTATAGATGGGTAAAAGACTTGCAAATTGTCCAAATAAAATGTTTAATTTTAATGAAAATTAGAAAAGTCATATTTGTTTCAAAACATGAATTTTTTTTAACTTATTTATATAGTAGTTCGAAAATTTCTCTTTTAAAAGAAACCAGACGAAGAATTAATTTAACTAAGCTTTATTAAATTTGTTCATTAAACTAAATTCTGAATTAATTTATAATTTATATTTTTTTTAATTTCTTTGGTATTTCGAAAATGTCCCTTTTTAAAAAAGAAACCGTAAAAGAAATTAATTAATTTTAACATAATAATAATTATAATAATTTTAGGCCCTCATTAATTTTAATATTTTCGGCGTGTATAGACAGCCCCGAGTCAGCTATAGATATTGCTGGCGAAGGCAAGCGCGGGAATCGAGAAACAGAAAATCACCGGCACTTTCGATTTGGCTTCGGCTTGGCCCCACCCCTCCTGTAGCCGTAGGCAAAGGACGCGGTTGCCATAGAAACGTCGAAAAGTGGAAGAGGGCAGCACCTCGAGGAATGCAAAAATGTAGTTATATATAT
>NC_046664.1:77223629-77225626 GCF_010883055.1 Belonocnema kinseyi | reverse complement strand
CGTTCTCCCACTCCGACCTCCCGTGCCGCATAATATCTTTGCTATTGGGATCTGAAATAGTCGAATACGCCACCTGGTGACAGAATCGGAAAGCCCTGAACGTAGGTAAATTTTGACGGGAAGTATAGGCGAATTACGAAGAGCAAAGTGTTTCGTTGTGTGTTTGATTGCTCTTCTACTGCTCGAAAGCTTGTTCAACTCTCAATAAAAAAGTTTGAAGGAAAAGTTATAATCATCGGCAAGTATTTATCGTTTTTATTCTTCAACGATTTTTTAGGATTCGGAGTGAAAATAATCAAACCGGGTTAAAAATAAAAATATGATTTTATGTACAAATATATCAACATAACCTGAAATCTGAAAAAAGTTACTGCTGATTTTTAATTTCAAGTTGATAAGAATTAAATTTTGCATTGAAATGTCGATAGTTAACATAACATTTTCAATGTGTATGAGGGGAAAAAATGGAAGAATTTATTATTTAGACAACATGAGTTTTTTAATTTGAAGTTTGCAAACGAAATGCAATAATAGAAACTGAAGTTTCATCTTACGATTTTACGATGTTTCTACATGCCGGTATAGATTTTGTGAAATCACAATTTTGAGCTTTCATTTTTAAGGTTTGAGACTAATTTTCAATGTCTTTATATGAGTCTTATGAGACGTCTACCTATTGTCGCCGGCCATATTGCTTTTGCCGCTAGTGATGCTCTCAAGATTTCAAATCCCAAGATAAGAGTTGAAACTATTTAGAATATTTCTAATACCTCTATTTTACAATAGCCCAATTAGGTGCAAAGTTAGAACACTAGGTCGGATAATTTCCGGACAGACCTCGTATTATAATAAAAATCCACACAAAAATTTCAACATAAAATATCGTTCTTCGAACCAAAATACAATTCGAATGATTGGACCTAGCGACCATATTTCTCTGCTTTCAAATACTCTATCAGATAAGATATGTCAAATTTTCGCTCCAGAGGAATTCGCCATCTGTGCCAAAGACTCGCCTCTATTGGATCTTATCTCTAGTATAAGCGGTTCGAGGTTTTTCGTATTCTCGTCATGAACTCTTGCCGCCTTGAAATTCATAGGATTTTAGATTCGTCCACATAGGCTTTCTCACTCCACTGGTGTCAGACTCACTTCGGATCTGCCATTATATCCAGCTTCCCTACCCCAAGTCCATTGACGTGACGGGGCAAAGGCGAAGGGGCGAAGTGATTGTAGCGTTTTCAGACTGGGGTTTAAGTTGCTTCTCCGTTTCTTCCCCTTTTTTCTATCATTCCACCCCCTCCTCCTACCAACCCCGTTTTAAAATTGGAAAGAAAAGAGATCATACTAAGGGGTTGACTCGACAAATTTATCTCGGCCAGGTTTTCAATATCTGCTACGAACGAGCCGCTACGTGCCATTGATTTGCTAGGGATGAGGATGAGCAAGTGGACGATGGAGATGTGAAATATTTCATTGAAATCTTTTCTGCAGAAAGTGTACAAATTGAAATCGTTCAAGGTTTCGCTTGAAAACAGCTGAAATATTTAATATTTTCGAGATGGGGTTCCTTGAAGATGGAAGGAGAAGACAATTCAATTTTAGAACTTAATTCGATCTAATCAGCTGATGAGTTGATGAATATCTTCGAGGGGTGATCAGTAAAGCGCAAACTTAGACAAAATTTTGATAGAATCAATCGAATTTTTTCTTGGATATTGGGTCAAACAAAAACACGTGATTGATCCTACAAGATATTTGATTCAAGCATACCCTTGTTTAACTATGTAACCATTTAATTATTATCAATCAAAGGTAGTTAAATTTTCTGTTAACGTGTTCTATTAATTTAGTTCGCATTTAAGTGGGGAACGGAGGAAAAGAAACCAAATACTGATTGTAATTGTGGGTCCGGATGCAATAAGGGCACATAAAATTTTTTCGTGCGAAAACGAAGTCCCCTGGAGGCTTTAGAAAAAATTTTCGAATTTTAATTT
>NC_046664.1:77216832-77223529 GCF_010883055.1 Belonocnema kinseyi | reverse complement strand
TTGAAAATTAAAATTCGAAAATTTTTTCTAAAGCCTCCAGGGGACTTCGTTTTCCCACGAAAAAATTTTATGTGCCCTTATTGCATCCGGACCCACAATTATGTTATTGCTAAAACTTTAAGAAAGCAAATAATGCTAGCAATGAGACTTTGATATTATCGACTCTTAATTAATCGATGTGATTCCGCTAGAACTACTGCCATTGAATTTTATAGATTTCTTTTTTCTTCATTCCTCTCGTTTCATACTATGCTTTCACCAGAATATAATTTCTTACCACTCTGTTTACGATTCGAGAAATTAATGTTTGTGAAGCTTTCAAAGGTTGTTAAAGTTAGATGAACCCAAACATCAAGTGATTACGACGTCCCCATGGTCATAGTTATGATCACCATGGGAATTTCGAAGAATTGATCGATAGTCCGTTCCATCTCAATTTAAATTTCAGAAATCTCTTATCTAATACGGTTTGCAGGTTGACTGTGATATAAGTATAAGCTATCATCGGATACAGTACAGCGAACGTGTTTAATGGGCAATAAACGAGAAGAGCCATTAGGAACCGCAGTCTGGGTGGGGTGGTTATCGACTGCTTCCAACCACTTCCGCCTTCTCTTCCTTCTAACACTTCAACGATTTGGTGTTCTTCAGTTCCACATGATTTGACATAAAGGTGGCCGATCCGGTTACTGAGATTCTATCTTAGTGTGAAAGCTCTTGTCCTATTTTGTGGAGTAAAGCTAAACTACCTGGAAACACCTTCAGTGTTTCCTATCTCAAAACATTAGACAAAGAAGGTGACATGCACCTACAAATAAAAGGCTTTCATAATCTATTAAGATAGTAATTGAGTCGTTTTATTCTCCTCTCTCCTTCCTCCTTACTCCCTTCTCCCTACTCCATCCTCCCCTCTCCCGCCTTTCCTCTTCGAATCAATGTTGTTTTACCTGATCTGATCCTATCTGAGCACCTCATCCCGCTCATCCCCTTTCCTTACCTTCATCCTGACACTTCCCAACTCTCCTTTCACTTCAACACCTTCTCATTCTCCAACCCTCACCTATTTCCCATTCCATACACACCCTTTTCACATCGTAACTTACTTCCCCCTTCTTCTCCTATTTTACCTTCCTCTCCTTATTACAAATTTTCCTACACCCTGCGCTCACTACCACTCACTCTACTTCCCCCTTATTACTACCCCTAATACTAACCAAACCCTCCTTTACTTTCCTTCCTAACTTTATTCCCTATCTTCTCCATCTCTTACCTACTTGCGTCCTCTACTTCCCTACACCTGTAATAGTTTCACGTCCATACATACCCTCTCCTCACTTACTCATCTCGTTTTTCCCTTCTCTGATTTCCTTCCCTACTTTGTACCCTACAATTCCTTATTACTCCTCTAGTTTCCTTCTTTTACTTCTACACTCCCTATTTTCGCACCGATCTACTAACTTTCTTCCTGTCTCTCTTTCTGAACTTCTTCCCTCTGTCTCTCCCATAACTTCCTCACTTCCCCTACCCCCACATACTTCTTCATACATACCCTCTCTTTACTTCCGCATCCCTACTTCCCCCATCGTTACTACATTCCATTGTTCATTTCCAATCTTTCTTTTTTCCTGATTGTTTTTAATTTTACTTGCAGGTAAGAATGAACTTTACGCATAGGTGATCAATAATATTATACCAAACTCTCGCTTTCAGTCCAGTGTCGGTGGTTGCCTTTAAAAGCCTTAGACTGAATTCAGGGGGATCGAAGCGTAAACACTCAGGGCCGCCTGAACAGTTTTCATTTGGAATGCATGATATTGCGCAATATACTTTACTGAGTAATTGCGTACTGCGCTAGCAGTTCTAGGGAGGCTATAAACGGGGGGGGGGCAGAAAGCGAGAGTTGCGTGCTATTGAATTTTTAACAACAGAAGTCTTTAGAGCATTCTTAGACCTAAGTAATTTTACTTTTTTTTTATTTTATCTTTCAATTTTAAACAGATTGAGTTTTTAACTTAAGAAGATAAATTTTTAACTAAAAATAAAAGAATTAAATTGTAAGTTAACAAATTATTTTTCAGCCAAGAAAAAAAAAGAATCTCCAACAAACGAGAAAAATTTTCAACCAAAGATGATTTTTTAGCCTATAAAGAAAAAAGGTTCATTTAAAATGCTGAATTTCAAAGCCCAAAAGTCAAATTTCCTGCAAAGAAGTGGATTTTTTAACATGAAAATATATTTTTTCAATCGAATTTGAATTTTTAACCCCAAAAAATAAATTACCTATCAAATTAATTGAATTTTATACCCAAAATAGACAAGTTTGTAAAAAATAAACATGATTAATTTTCACGTAAAAGTGAATTATTTACATTTTCATTTTAAAAAAATATATTTATTTATCAAAGCAATAAATGATATGAAAATCAAAATAATTTGACATTGAAAAGTGTAACAATTCATACATATATCGAAAAATATTAAAATTTTTTATGAAAATTAGTTGAAATAAAACAAATAGTTCAAACTTTAAACAAAATATTTAAACTTTTAAACGAAAAATATTTTTCCTTTAATACAAATAAAAAATATCATCTAATTGACAAAATTCCAACGTAACAATAATTTGTTTTTTCGACTTTCCAGCATTGGTGTCTCTTAAAATTATGATTGAATGAAAAACAAATTTTTTCTTACTTTTCTCGATTTTCAGAAAATAATGCTCTTATCAGGATGGCTTAAAAAAACTTAAATTTTTGTTTTGTTTAAATTAAATTTTTTAACGGAGAAAGTTAGAAAATCGTACATTCTAGATACTTCCTTAGCAAGTCTTAAAAGTGAATCCTAAATCTATATTTTTTTAAGTTACTTTTTCTTGTTTAAAAAACTTATCATCTTATAATATTCCGAATTATTAGTAATTGTTTAACCCTTCAAACTATTTTTAAGTGTAAAGAAATTGTTTTTTATTTTGGCTCTTTATTTATTGTTTTAATAATTTATAATTATTTAAATGCAAACTCCTCTCAGAAAAAACTGTTTGTTGAAATAAATTTTATTTGACTAAACAAATTATTCATTTTTGCACCTATTTTCAATATTTATAAAATAACTTTCATTTGAAATATGTGATAACAATTTTTTTAAACAAATTAAAAATAATTTCAACAACTATCAGTATTTAAAAAAGTCAAAATATGCATTCAAATAATTATAATTTGTTTAAATAATAAATATATGCAGTAAGAAATTACTATTAATTCGTGTATTATTATATGATAAATTGTTTAAACAATAAGAATTAACCTGGAGAAGTAAACTAAATATTTATTTGTTTTATTACAAATTTTTCTTTTTGGTTCAATTCAATTGTTTTTGTTTAAAAATGTAAATGGAATGGATACAAATTGTAGTCACAAATGTGTTGACTGAGTGCAGTGAAATTTAGACATGCTTAGGATTTTCGGTTGAAATCCGTTTACGTTTTTTTTTAAATCTCTCTGCTGACGTAAATCCCTGCTTTCGAGCATGCAGACTCAGCTTTAAACCAATATACCTGTTGTTGGACGCAAGCTGAATCTTACTCAAGCACTTTACTTTGTTGATGAATTCGATTGTAAATGGAACCCGAAAATAGCGGAGGAAAAGTTTTCAAAAGAATTTTAAAAACTAGCCGGAAAAAGAAAAAAAAAATTTTAATCTGTTCTTCGGAACACCCTACAATTTCCAAAATTTCGATAAAGTATTTCGATTAATAAAAAGCTAACTGATATCTAAAGGCTTGTTAAAATTTATTTTCAACAGTGAAACCCCATAAAGCCTCTCATTTTTTCAGTAACATAAACCTGAGGTCTGGCAGAACATTTTGAAGGATGGTGTTGTCTGAGAGACCGCTCGACCACACGTACATACTGATTTAACACTTTTTGCTTAAATGAGGGATAGTCAAAACTCAAGCTCAAGGTAGTTAGTTGTGTTTGACATCTAAAGTGATATTTCTGTGGTCGTGCGGTCTCAATGACCGCACGGCGATTCATTGAGGTTCCAGATTATTTGTATTTTCGAATGCAGAATTGATAGTTAAAAAAATCAGGTAAAACGAGTTAAAACGGACACGTTCTAACGTATTAATTTTTTTTAGTTTAAACAAATTGTAAGTATAATTAAATTAACCTGGATTAGTTTTCAAAATAATGTTAAAAGGCGAATTAAACATTTTTAAGAATATTTTTTACCTCATGCATTAAAAAAAAAGGACCGTAGTAGTTTTTTTCGTTTGCGCCTTCATTTTTTACAATCGAGTTAAGGCAAATAGTACAATTCTTAACCGATTTTTTTCAGTTCTTTTAACAACATAGTATGTTGTTAAAAGTTCGTATCTTTGTTCTTTTTTTAAATTTATTTTTCTTGCTGGTAATTCAACTATTTCATTTTGTATTAAAAATAATCTTATTTAGTTAAAAATTGGTCTTTTTGAACTGTAAGTTTAACTATTTTTTCACAAAAAGGTGTGTGTTTTGTTGAAAATTAATTGTTTTTTGTGAAGGTTAAACTGTTTTTAATTTAAAATTCACATCTTTTTTGGCTGAAAATTCAACTAATTTATTAAAAGTTCATCTACTTATTTATAACTTATTTTTGTTTTGCTTGAAGATTCATATTCTTGGTTGAAAATTCCACTTCTTTGTTAAAATTTTTTATTTTGGTTTGAAAAGTAATTTTTTAACTGAAAACTTAACTGTCCTATGTCTAATTAAAAATTCATGTTTTTTAGTTGAAAATAAATGTTTATGCATGTTGTTGAAAATGCAACTTTTTTTTATCGTATTTTTTGGTTGCATTGAACGGATTTTGCTATAAATTTACTATACTTTTTGCTTTGTAATTTATTCTTTTGGTTGACAATTCTAATATTTTGTAAAAAACTTGTTTTTTTTTTCTTTGAGTTCAAGTGCCAACATCATTTTTCTGTTGAAAAGTAATGTTACTAATTGAAAATTTAACTGTTCCATTTTAGGTTGAAGATCTACCTTTTTAGTATGAAAGTAAAATATTTGGTTAAAGGTCAATTTATTTATTATTAAATTTTTTGTATTGTAAACTGAGGGGATGAACATTCTTCTGTAGCTTGGAGTTTAATCTAGAGATCCAAAATTTAAATCATTAAACTTAATTAGTATAATGCAAATAATTTTTAGAACCACTGAGAAAATTATTAGCATAAAATACAACCACAGCATATCTTAAGTAATTGTCTAATGATAAAATGCTTTGCAGATTACTGTGTGCTCGAAATTCTCCATAAGTGGGTCACATTTATTTCAAGAAAATGAGGACTGTAATTGGTATTTTGTGTTTCACCATATGGGTTTTCTCTGATACTATTGGTAAATATAATTATATCAATAATTTAAATTCCATTTTTTGCAGTCATATCAAGCTAGGTGGTCATTTTGACTACTTTCTTGAAAATTGTTTTTTTTTTATATTAGTCTGTAGTCTGTATTCTGTGGGCACGAT
Source organism: Belonocnema kinseyi (assembly GCF_010883055.1). Taxonomy (NCBI): domain Eukaryota; kingdom Metazoa; phylum Arthropoda; class Insecta; order Hymenoptera; family Cynipidae; genus Belonocnema; species Belonocnema kinseyi. The sequence goes on along the minus strand of NC_046664.1, from coordinate 77,218,012 downwards.
AACTTTCGAAAGATTGATTAGATTGGTTTCTGCTTTGGCACACTTTTTTAAGGCCTTGAAAGAAATACCGAGTTTGTAAACCAACTATTTTGGATGAAAATTCAAAAAATGAGCGCATTTTCAAAATTTTTGAGGCCTTTTTTTTAACGTTTAAAAATTCTATGTTCAGCTAGTCATAACCGGGTAAAAATTCAAATGGGGAACTAGTCTGGTTCCCAGCCATTCGACCCCACTTAAAGTCGGGGGCTAGTCAGGTCATCTGGCTAGCCCCCGACCAGTAGCGTCACGGTAGATTAGTCGGGGGCTAGTCAGGTGACCCGACTTATCATAGTCGGGGCCTGATCGTGTACTAGTAGGGGTCATATGATAATACATCCGTGTGGAATATCAACCAAACTCCTCAAAATTTGTGAAACATCCCCTGAAAGTTTGTCAAAATACTTATTATTTACGGAAATCTCCATAAACTTTTTTGGAATGTTTAAATGTGCTCGAATTTACCCAAGATTTAATGGGGAACATATCCTACGCTTTAAAAATGCATAAATTTATTTAACTAAAATTCCCGAAAATTTGTGAAATATTAATGTTAAAAAAAACTTCAGCTGCAAGGAAGCAATGGAAGAGCTTCGCTCTGAAGAAACCGCCATGTTGGTTACGGTAGTCTCTGCTCCAAGTAATTATGTTTCGTTCCGTGTGGACTACTGTTTTAAACACTCGACGCGTCATTTCTGTTGCGCGAGAGGCGGCACGTCGCGCCCTTGCAGGATTTTCTTTAAAGCTACCAGTCCAGAACCGCAAGACTCAAATGAAGGTGGTAGCGAAATCTGAACTGTACCGTGCTTAGTAGTTTACTACTAGAATACTGCTTTTCACTGATTAATCAAAAACTTTTTTTCTTTCCAACTTCAACTAAATGTAGGATTAGACTTTATTTACATATGACAAACCTTTCAGATCATTTGAAAAATAAGCATCTGTACAAATTTAGAGTCTGATGACTGGCGACAGACATTTCACCTACATCTATATGTATTTTTTCCAATGTGGATTTTCTTAAAATTCCATACAAAGGTATTTACAGTCTGTCAAGTTAAAGCGTGTGTGGCTTTACTCGCAGTCGGTAAGGTGTATCGACATGATTTTGGTGTCAAAATATTAAGAAGAGCTCCCTCTTTCA
>NC_046664.1:77210157-77216732 GCF_010883055.1 Belonocnema kinseyi | reverse complement strand
GAGCTCTTCTTAATATTTTGACACCAAAATCATGTCGATACACCTTACCGACTGCGAGTAAAGCCACCCACGCTTTAACTTGACAGACTGTATAAATGTTCCTAGAAATTAGCAATTTTCTAAAAAATACTACAAAAAAATAAGATTACGTCTTTTTGAAGATTTTGATCGTTGTTTTCATAAAAAGTTGATTTTCGTACAAAATTATTAACTTAATAATTATTTATTATGTATATTTGAGATAAATTTAATATTAATAAATCTTTTCTCCAAAAAACGGTGTAAAATTATTGTTAAATATATTCTTAGTGTTTTAGAATAAAAAAAATCATCACGCTTTTTTAGATATTAGCTTATTTGATAAAATCTCGCCAAAAACTCAAACATAAGAATAACCCGATTAGAGCCACACTAGCTCCCGACCAGAGCCTGAAGATTACCTGCACGGAAAGTAGTGAACAAAAAGGCCCGACTAACCCTTGACCAACCACCGACCAAGCCCCGACTGAAATTTTGACAACAAAAAGCCCAACTACTCCCCGATTAGTCCTCGACTGGGTACTTTGTCAAAATTAATAACCCGACTAGCCCCTGATTAGTGCCCGACTTGTAATAGGGCCTTTTCAAAAACTTAAAAAACTAAATTTAAATGAACATCTTAGCTGAAAAACGGATAATATGAAAAAAAGTCAGAAAAAGGAAAACGTTTATTTTTGAAAGCCCTGCAAGATTATCATTAAAACTTTTTGCATTTTGTCAAAAAGTTGAAAATTCAAATTTTGATTGTACAAAAAATAATTAAAAATTTAATTTCGCGGTCTAACTGCAGGACACAAAAAAAATGAATTAACTAAAATTGCGCGCCCTAAAAATATCAACAAATTTGTAATTAGGCACTTTTTGAAAGGATGCGGATGTTTTTGTTTATGGTCGTAAAAACAACATTAAAAATTTAAAAATTTAAGTGTCGGACAAACGACACAAGCTATGTAAAAATAAAATAGACAAAAGTTGTTCTTCTAAAGAATAGCACTCATTCAAATTTGTCAGAAATAATGTTTCATAGGACACGTAGTTTTTGTGTTAATCGTAAAAAATAAGATTAAGAATAAAAATATTAAATTTTTAGAAAAACGACACAAGAGAAGAAAAAAATTAAAAGCCAAAAATTCTTTAACCAAAAAATATCTACAGGTTTGTTAGATACTCTAGTTATGAAAATATATTAAATGTGAAATAAGAAACTTTTTGGAAAAAGGACACTAGATACAATGATATTTTATTGAACAACATTTTGTGCCTAAATTATATCATTAAAAATAAGATTTAGACTTTATTTTGCAATATCTAAATAAGCAGCCCCAGACTCCAGATCAAATGAGAAGCACGAGATACGTGATAAAAATGTGTTCGTTACAGCTTAAGGAGCTTTAACAAAAAATAAATGAATTATTTTTTGTTAAAGCCTCATCTTTCTGGTTAAAAATTTCACTACTTTTTTGCAAAGGCTACTATTTATTTAATAATTCATGTTCATGCATTTTGTCAAAAAAAAAAAAACTTTTCTGGTACGAAAGTAAACTTCTTGGTTGAAAATTAATCTGTTTGGCTTGATATTAAATTATTTGGTTTAATATCTACTTTATTCAATATCATTATTTTTGGTTGAATGTTAAATTGGTTGGGTAAAAGTTGGATTACTTTTGGAAGAATTGATTTTTTTGATTAAATATAAACTTTTTGCTGAATTCGACTGTTTTTTGATTAAAAATTAATTCTTTTTTAGTTAAAAGTCAAATCATTGGTTTAAAGTTAAACTTATTACAAAATTCATTTACTTTTTTGCTGCAGATTCAACTTTTGGGTTTAAAATGTTTTTCATTAAAAATCAACATAATTTTTTGTTAAAAATTCAACTAAATGGTTTGAAGTTTAACAAATTTTCGAAAAAGAAATTTTTTAGCTGAAGATTTATCTTTTTGGTGAATGATGTTAGAAATTTAATCTCCCTTAGATGAAAATTTAACTATTTAGTTGAAAATTCTTCATTCTCTTGTATTTTGCTAAAAATTCTTTCTTTCTGGTAGAACAGTAAACTTCTTGTTGAAAATAATCTTGTTGGCTTGCAATTAAATTATTTGATGCCAAAAACCATCAAGGTTAATAAAAATTGTCTTTTATGGTTTAAAATTCAATTAGTTAGTTGAAAGCTGAATTACATTTTAACTTTTTTTGTTTATTTGTTAAATAGTCATCTTTCTAGTTTAGGATTAGCTTTAAATAATTTATTTTACATTCATTTTTTTGTTTGAAAATTGATTTATCTAGCTGAATATGTAAACATTCGACTTTGCTTGAAAATGTATTTATTCTTAATTTGAAAGCTAAAACTGATTATGTTGATAAAGCGGGTTCAAAGTTAAAATAATTTCTTAACCTATTAAAAGATTTATCTCTTGGGTTCAAAATTCTATTGAATTTTTTTATTTTTTATTTTTTTTAACCGAAAATTTAACTGTTTTATTTTTTATTGAAAATTGAATTTTTTCAAGTCAACTATTAGTTTGAAAAATCGTGTCCGTGTATTCTGTTGAAAATTCTTCTTTTCGGGTAGAAAAATAACACAGCCACACAAAAAAAGTGTGCAAATCTGGTAACAAGACACACGTATTCCTATGGATTTTGGGGCGGTGAATTATAATTCGGTATCAAAAATCATCCATCACGTCATGGTTGAGCCATAACCTCAAAAATGACAACGCAATCAGTTTAATTGTGTTTCGTGAGGTTAGGTTAGGTTAGGCTAGGTTAGATTTATTTCTAGGTTAGGCTCGAGTTAACCCATTCGATGTAGCACACATTTGCTGCTGGGAAAATATGCTTCCAGAGCTTTACGTGTAGTTCAATAAATTTCTGTTAATTCAGGTTAGGTACGGTCAGGTTCTGTTGAGTAAAGTTATGTTAAATAAGTTGAAATCAGGCAAGGGTTGATCCTTCACAGTTGTCGACATGGTTTTGAAGTGAAAATTTGCATCACTGGCATTATTTTGAAATTCATTTCTCTCAGTGCATGATTTTTCGTCATTTTTTGAGGTTATGGCTCAACCATGACGTGATGGGTGATTTTTTATACCGAATTTGAATTCAGCGCCCCAAAATCCATATGAATACGTGTGTCTTGTTACCAGATCCGCAAACTTTTTTTTGTGTGTCTGTGTAATTATCTTGGTTGAAAATTGATCTTGCATTATAAACAATTTATTTTTTTGTTGAATATTCATCTCTTTCTCTGAAGATTTAACCAATTTATTTAAACAAAATTGTTTTTTTAATGCAGCTATTTTATTTGTTAAAAATTAGTTTTTTTTTTAAGATTCAACTTTTGGTTAAAAATTTCACAGTTTTGTTCAGATTTTACTTTTCAGTTTAAATTTACTGTTAATTATTTTATATTAACATCATTAGAGGTTTCAAATTAAATTATTTGGTTAAGAATATATGCATGCATTTTGTTGAAAATGGTTCTTTTCTGATAAAAAATTAACCTTCTTGGCTAAAATTCATCTTTTGGGCTTTAAATGCAATTCTCTGGATCAAAATTCATCTATTTATATATTTAATCTTAGTTCCTAAAAATTATTTCTTGTAACTAAAAATATAACTATTTCATTTTGCTTAAAAATTGTTGTCTTTGCTGAATTTAACGGTTTTTTATTCAAAATTAACATCTTTTTGGATAAAAATTTGACTAATTAGTAGGAAATTTCACTACTTCCTTGAATTTCTTTGTTGAAATTTAATTTTTTTAATGGAATAGTTCATTGTTCCATGTTTGTTTGGAACATTTTTTTTCTTTTAAAATAAATCTTTTCTTTGGTAAAAAATTTCTGGTTATAATCGACACTTAAACTATTTGGTTGATAGAAATTTCTGCCCGAAATGTAAGGAATTCGTGGAATTCACAGAATTATGGAATTCAAGAAATTCATGTCATGCTCGGAATTCATGGATTTTATGGATTTTTTGAATTCATGGAATTCTTTGAATTCGCGGAATTCAAGAAATTTGAGAAATTCATGGAATTCAAGGAATTCACATTCACGACATTCAAAGAATTCATGGAAAAGTTGTGAATTTTGCGGAATTAACGGAATTCAAAGCATTTGCGGAATTCACACGATTAAAAAAAACACAGAATTCACGGAATTCGCGGATTTCACGATGAATAATTATGAATTTAATAACACATTAACAGTAATTTACTGAAAGTGTTAAATAATCTTTAAATGTTTTGAGTGATCTTTTCGACATTTTCCATTTTCTAAGCGAAAGAAAACTGAAAAAACTGCTTTTAGATTAAATATTCACTGTGTGAAATTTTGAACAAAAATCGCGAAGTGCGTTTGTTTTGATTGTAAATCGGGATGCATTTAGGTTTTGAATTATTGATCATAATTATTTTAATCGAATCTACAGAAAAGAATGATTATTATATGTTTATTTTCATTTTAAGTGCTTAAATAATGTCTTTTAAAGAATAATTTAATGCAGATATAAATTATTTTAGAGTTTTGATGACTTTAATGTAATAAATAAAATCAAGCTTGTCGCACATGAAATTTTATAAACTTTTTATTATTTTATAGTACCTTTTTTAAATTTTATAATTTTATATTTTTAAATTTTATATACATATATTTTTTTTTAATTTTGCTACTAAACGGACAATAAGACTTTGGGAAAATTCGAAATTATCCAGATTTTATTTTAAAAGTTTAATTTTTGGTTTTGAAGATTTTAAAATATGTCGAAAAAAAATCTGAAAGATTTAAAACAATTTGTTCTGATTAAATGTTTTTTTGATTTGTAGAAGTTTCAGTTTTTTTAAAAAGAATCGAAAATAATTAAAATCTTGAGAAGATTCCGAAAAATTTAAAACAAAATGTACATTTTTGATGATTTAGAACAAAAAATCAGAAGCCTTTTAAGAATTTTTAAAGATTTTAGGAGAACAATGAAATTGTCTCAAGATTCCTGTTAACATTTTTAATGATTTCTTTATTTTGAAGAAGGGATTTTAAACGAAAATTGAATGAAAATAACAAAAGAATTCTATTATGCTTGATAAACATTTTCAACTATTTAGACAATTCCAAGTTATGTTTAAATTTGTGAAAAATCCATTTTTTCAATGTAGATTGTTGAATATTTTGAAATAGGAAGCTGAATGAAAATTACGGAATGTTTAAAAAGAATAAAAATTTTTCTTTAGATTCCCAGAAAAATGTTAAATGATTTTTCTGAATGATTTCAATGTATTTCCTAAAAAATTTCGAAAAATAATCTGGGAGTCTTGAAGGCAAATTTGTTTGTCTTTGAAATATTTTAAGACAACTTGAAAAATATTTTAAAGACAATTAGAACGTTCAGATATATGAAAAACATTTTTAAAAAATGTTTTATTTAATAATCATAAAAATTTGGAGAAAGATGTAGATTTTTGACAATTTTGTAAGAAAAGAAGGTTTTTATGGATTTGGAAAGGTTTTTAGAAAATCAATCAATATTCTGTAGATAATTAGGAAAATTTTAAGTTATTTTTTGGAAGATTCCAGTTAATTTTCTTTTTTATTTCGCAGAATTAAAAAAAGGAAGTTTAAAAAAATTTCAAGTTAAAAAAAAAGAACTAAAATTACACATAGTCAACAAAATTTAATTATTATTAACGAATTAATTTCAAATAATTTTTTTTGTCATAAATATTTTCATGAAATTTAGTCTAAAATTTAAGAGGAAATTCTAATTATACTTTTTTAAAAATTAAAAATGAACTAAATTATTTTAAGCTAAAAAATAAACGTTGTTAAAAATGATTGATAAAATCGAGAAAAATATTTTGTTGGTAATTATAGCTGGTTTTTTTTAAGAACTTGAGATGAACTTTTAAAATAAATATTTTACAATTTTATTGTTTATTTAACAGTAGTTTTTACAGTTTAATAATTTTCTTTCTCATTTTAGGTAAAAGCTGGAACTATTATTCATTCTTAATGCTGTAGGCTTATTTTATTCCTGAAAAGATTCTCCAAAAATCTCATCGATAAGTTTCTAGATAAAAAATTTTATTTAGTGATTATAAAATCGTTAGTTTTGTAAACAATAGGTTTTTATGAATAATTTTTAAAAATAAAAATTACCATTCAGATTTGCGGAAAATCTTTTAAGGAATTAAATAAGCGATACAACATTAGAATTAAATAAGAATTGTAACTTTTACCTTCAGAGAAAAAGTAAAACATTAAACTCAAAATTGTTATTGTCAAATGAAGAAAACTCGAAATATTTGTATCAAAATTTCACCTCGAGTTCTTATCCAAAATTAGTTATAATTAACATTGTCATATTTTCCTCCATTTTATAAATCATTTTAACAAGTTTCATTTTTTGAACTTGAAATAACATATGATATTAATAAATGAGGAAGCACATTGCGTTCATTAGAACACATTATTTGTTTATTAAAATATTGGAAAACGCAAAATAAATTTAAATTAATAAATAATATAAATGTTATG
>NC_046664.1:77207644-77210057 GCF_010883055.1 Belonocnema kinseyi | reverse complement strand
AAAATGTTATAAAATTTAGACTATTTTCTTTTCGGATATTTAAAAATTACACAAATAATGATATGATCAATTTGATTGCGCATGAATAATCATTTATTGTGGTTAGTAGAAATGCATTGGGATTTACGTCTAAAAGCAGTAAATTTTACAATTTTCGCTAATTATTTTTCATTCAGAAGGTAATAAAAAATCTTAGAGATTATTATCTTTTACCCACAACTATTAGACAATTATTTTCAGTTGAAAAACATTTTTTTAACACTTTCGCCGTGTAATATTTGAATTCTAGACAAACTGCATAGCTGGCGCCGCCACACGGTCACCGTCGACTCCCATGATAAATATTTTCCACAGCCCTCCAGAAAAGTGACATGGGGCTAAGAATAATTATGGGAGAGAACCGTAACACACATAACCTCGAAAAACACACACACACCCACAAAATTTAACAAAATATTTTTTTTCAATTAACCAACAAAAAAGTATGCAAGGACGTCCATTAGCATGTTCGCTATCATTCGCCAGATTTATAAACCAAAATCTTTATTATTGTAGGAAAAAATACGAAGAATTCTAACAAGGATAAAATCGATACTAATTTCTAAGCACCACACAAATTAATAAATTTTACCAAAATTACATTTTTTTGAATGAACCCATAAAAAATGTGAGCGGGGACGTCTGTTTACATGTTCACTATCATGTCCCAAATTTTTGAGGCAAAATATTTATTGTTCTAGGAAAAAATCCGGCGAAACCTAAAACTGGTAAAATCGATTATTTTCGAAATATCGCATTCCCTTAATTCCATGAATTCCTTGAGCTGCTTTAATTCCATGATTTCCTTCAATTTTACGAATTCCGTAAGTGTCGTTAAATTCCTTCAATTCCACGAATACGGCCAATTCCGTAAATCTCGTGAATTCCTTGAATTCAATGTCCCGTGCAGAAATCACCCGATTTCATACTTAATACCGATCTGGCCCCGACCGGGATTCCCGATCTGGCCCTGATCGGTGAATTATGTGGCCGAGATTTGGGCCAGACCAGGTCAGACCGATTTCCTTCCGTAACGCCATCCCTATGCGCTCACATAATTAGTGCTGATTATTGTTTTTTGATAGTGCAGTGAAATTGAAATATTATTCGTTTATAATATTTTCTAAATGATTGAAAATGCCTAAGGCAACTACGCCACGTGTTCGGAGGCACCGAACACTAACCAGTATACCTCGAAACGTTCGTGAGGAAAATGAATGTAAGTAATTAAGCTCTGGGGCTAATGGAAACCTAACCTCAAATAAAGTGATCATCAATTAAATTTTATTTTTTTAATCAATGCACGCAGTTAAAAATGCTAAAATACATTATTTCTATTCTTTATCATAAATAATGGCATTTCTACTTTTAAAAATGCCACTAGATAGAAATTCGTGAATCTTGATAAAAACAATAAAAATTAATTAAATACATATTCTGTACACAATCTAAAGGATAATTTTCATTCACAGAATATGTATTTGATTAATTTTTACTATTATCAAGATTCATTGATATCGATGTAATGGACATTTTTATAAGTCGAAATGTCTTTATTTATAATAAACAATAAAAAGAATATTTTTTAGCATTTTAAACTGCGCGCGAATAGTAACTAACCAGATGCCGAGTGCGACGCATGTGTAGTGAAGTAAGAAGCTTTCGTTGGGAGCACTGCATAAATATTTTTGAAAAAAGCATAATTTTTTCTGTGAATCCTCAAGGTAAGTACGTAAAAACCCAATTTTTCTAATTCTGTCACCTTACTTTCTTTGCCGCACTTGGCTATTGTGGTTCTTGTATATTAACATCATCTTCTCTTCCACTTCCCTGCCGTAAATACTTATAACAATTCAACCCCTAATATATATCTAATTTTCCGATACTTAACATTTATTTTCGAATCATCTTAATTTTCGCCCGGAAAATTCGATGAAAATCCTCATTCAGGTACTAATTCTGATACTGAAAATTATGCAAGGGTAGCCGTTTTAATCCAAGATAAAAATTCCCGGTTTTTTCCAGGTTCGCAAACATTTCTCACGATCAATAAAATTCAAAAATTCGAACTCTAAAGCTAAACATTTTTCCATTTGCAGTAACAAAAAATAATCTACCAATTAAAGCACTCACAATTAAACTCTTACATTTTAAACTTTTGAAATTGAATTGTAAGAGTTATTTAATTAATATAAATTCACGTTATCATTTTCTAAGGTGTGAATTAAAGTATCAATGAATTTAAAAAAATTTTTAATTATATTATTCTTAACGATTTTAAGCTAAATAATTCATAGCAATTCATTATTATTTCACGATAAAAGAAAGAAAACAAAGGAAATTTAAACCTACCAACTAAAAATAACGCCAAGAT
>NC_046664.1:77205630-77207544 GCF_010883055.1 Belonocnema kinseyi | reverse complement strand
CTATCTACCTTGTCAAAAGCTTTTTCTAGGTCAACAAATGCACAGAAAACTTTTTTTCCTACTCTCAAACTTTTTTCTGTTATTTGCCCTAAGCTAAATATTCGATCCGTACATGACCTTCCTGGCATAAACCCACTTTGAACTTTCCAAATCTTTGCTTCTGTTATTTTCATTACCCTACGAATAAGTATTTTTGAATATATTTTACTTACGGTGCTTAATAAGCTAATCCCACTGTAATTATTGCACTCCCTTTTATCTCCCTTTCTCTTCTATATTGGTACGATAATAGCTTCTTTCCAATCGTCTGGGACGTCTCCCATCTCGAAACATAAATTTATCAATTCGCAAACTGTATGTGGTATGTACTCGCCACCGTGTTTAAGCATTTCAGCGTTAATACCGTCTACCCCGGCAGCCTTACCGTTTTTCAAGTTCTTAATCATATCCCTAACCTCAGTGACCCAGACTTTTTCAATTGAGTTTTCCATCGCATCGTGTTCAACATCGCAGTTGTGCTGTCCAATAGCTTCATCTCCGAATTGTCTCCTAAAATAGTTTCTGAAAGCCTCTAGTATTCCGTCTGCATCATACCATTTCCCCCCTACTATTTCTCATGTTGACAATTTCTGTACTTTTGTTTCCTTTCATTTTTTTATAAAGTAGTTTCCTGATTCCTTCAAAGTCGTTTTGTATTTTTATCTCTTCTTCTGCTCTAATTGTATCTTTACTTTCTTTAACTAATCGTTTAAGTATCCTGTTTTCGCGTCTATAATCACTTCTACGTCTACTTATTTCCTCATTGCTAAGACCTGCGATGTTCAAAGTTCTCTTGTACGCTTCTCTTTTGGTTTTTGGGCAGCCTGGATTTCATCATTCCACCACGCATCACCAGACATTCTTCCTACAACTGCGGTACCAGACACTTCGATCGTGCATCTAACAGGGATATCCCGTAACATTGTCCAGGCGCCCTCTAAATCTTTGTTTTTTATACGGTCCTCCCATGTTGCCCTATCTATGCTTTCGATCATCTTATTTTGGAAATCTATTCGCACATCCGGTTTCTGTAGGTTCTCAATTTTTCAGGACCCCTTGTATCTTTGACTAACTCTCTAAGTCTTTCATCCGCAACAACAAAGTCAATTATACTGCGGCTATTTCCTTTAGACCAGGTGTAAATGTGGATCATTTTATGCCTAAACCAAGTATTTGTAATAAGCAGACCCCTTTCTAAGCATAGACCAACTAATTTATCTCCGTTATAGTTTGTTCTTGGATCTCCAAAATTGCCTAATTAGTACTCTTTCTGTATCCTGATTTTGGATGCCCACCCAACCGTTCATGTCTCCTAGTAGAATTATTCTTTCCCCATGTTCGCAGATGTTTATTGTGTTATTTAAAGTGTCCCAGAAGGTGTCTTTTACTTCTCTAGGATCACTATCAACCGGCGCGTAGCATGCTATAATAAATAGTCTTCTGATTCCTACTTTCATTCTAGCCCACAGCAGTCTGGGAGACACGAAGCCATGGTCTCCGAGATGCTGCTTTGCTCTTTCATTCAAAATGAGACCTACTCCTTGTTTACCATGTGATTCACAGTCTACTCCTGACCATATTTCAAATCTGCGTTTCAACACGCAGTTTTTTATGCCTTTAGTTTCGCATCCCTTTTTCTTTGTTTCGGGCATACATAAAATATCTAGTTTCTTCACGTCCATAGTTTCACGAAATTCTTTTACCTTGAGGTCATTTACTCCCCTATCATTCCAAACACCCAGTCTTCGTTCGTCGCCTGAAACATGACCTTTGGATTTTCCGTGTGCATGCCTTTTGTCATTAAAAGTTCCAGTCCTTTTCGAGGCTATTTTGTAGTTTGTATTATTCATTGTTTAGATTATACGCCCAACTAAC
>NC_046664.1:77154693-77205530 GCF_010883055.1 Belonocnema kinseyi | reverse complement strand
GATCAACCTGAAAAATCTCTATCCCTTCCACACACTACTCCTTTCCCCTGCCGAGTGAGTCACGCCTACCCCGAAAGGGAAATGGCTTAATGGTGTAATAATTCACGTTATCATTTTCAAAGGTGTATATTAAGAGAATCAGTGAACTTTAAAATTTCAAAAATTATATTATTTTTAAAAATTTCAAGCTAAATACGTTAAAAATTTGAAAATTTAATTTGTTGAACTTAATACTTTAAACATCCTTGTAAGGCTTCAAAATTTTATTTCAAAATCTTGAGAAGAAATGTAGAAGTTTTTTTAAATTTATTCAACGTTAAACTTATTTTAAATCTTTTTTAGGATTTTTAAATATCTTTTAAAATGAAAAGAAAGTTTCCTATAACATTTAGAAACCCCTGGAAAACTAAAGGAAATTCTTAAAATCTTCCACATTCTTTTTTAACAATCTGGGAAATCTTAAAATCTTTTTGAATATTGTTTTTAAATAATATTCCATACTGTAAAATTATTTTCAATTTTCCTACGAATCGTACCAAGAAGTTTTTATTCTTTTGAAACTTTTAAATTATTTGAAATCATTTCAAGCTTTGAATTAATTTTGAATCTTTTTAAAACATCTAAATGCGTTTTCAAATAATTCAATTTTTTCTATACAATTAATAAGTTTTCAATTGCTATTTGAACAACTAAATTCAACAATTTCACTTACAAATGTAAATTTTTTTAAAAAAAGAACCATCAAAATCGAAATGTTCGAAGTTTAAAAGCTCTTCCAAATTTTAACGATTCAAGGCTTTCTATATTAAACAATTCAGTTTCAAATTGTTAATTTAAAAATATTCGGTTTCAATTAATTATTCTTAAATGAACCATCAAATTTTGCTACATATAAAATATTTGTTCTTTTTCTTTAATTAAAAAATGTTTAATCGAATGCATAAAAAATTGATTATTTCAAACTGAAACAATATTTTAAATTTAAAGAAAGCCCTTAATTACAAATACATTATTGTGAAGTTATTTTTAATTTAAAAATAGTTTATAAAGTTTTAGGCAGACGTTTGCATTATTTAATGACTAAGATTTCGAATTAAAACAGTTAATTTTTTCCACGTTAAAATCTGGAAAATTCTGAATCTTGGCGGATTTCGAATCGTTTTATAAAGTGAATTATTTTTCCCTTTTAATACCTAAATTACATATTCATTTTAAAAATAATTTATTCATATTTACTGTTAATTTTTTAAATTACGCATTGTGAGCTGAAATATGTCATTATTGAAATCGATAACAATTCAATTTATTATTTTAAAAAATTTTGAAATCGTACTTAGGCGGATTTCTTTTTTAAATATTTACAAAATTTCCGGTAAAAAAATAAAATCACTGCCGTTTCTCGGATTTTCTCTATTTCAACGAATTTATAATTTATTTATTTTAGTTTTTTTAGAAGCAGAGGCAGCGATCAGTGATAATTCTATGAGCGATGAAAATACAGAAACAACAGAGGAAGCGACTCTAAGTTATATTGGGACAATTATTGGGAGTTCCAAAGATTGGTGTAGCCATCGAAAGCAGAGGACCCTACACTAAAAAACACTTTTTTTAAGGTTCTAGTTAAATAGAATTAACTTAAGGTCATTTTCATCGTTAATAAATAATAATATTTATACTTTATAAGTATCTTTTTATTCGCAAAATGCATAAAATGTATTATTATGAGACCGATCGGGTTTCCCGATCGGAAGTCCCGACCTGGCCACGACCTGGGCGTGTTTTTCATCCGCGGTCTGGCCCCGACCAGGAATCCCGATATGGGCCAGACCTAGCCCAGTCTGGCCCTGCCCGGGGCTAGATCAAAATTTCTGCACGGGGTATAGTTTCAACCAGAATCTAGAACCACACAGAAAAAAAGGAAGATAAAGTTTACATCGATTCCGTGTGAAAGATTTATCGCAACAAAAATTAACCTGGCCGGATAAACTTTACATGAATCGAAGATAATTTTCGATTTTCAACCTTGCCTGAATAATCTTGCGCTTTATAATCGCTCCATTTTTATTCGAGATGTAGCGAGAATTGCGACGCCAGCGCTATCTATCGTCGTTAAACTTCATTAAATTGGAGAGAACCGGGAATTCCCATCTGTCAGTTGCTTTTTGCGCTTTTTGCTAAATGGTATTAAGTAAGTTCTAATTCCACTACAATAGTCTAATTTATTTCGGAGGAAATATATCAGTAAGAACAAATTTTGTTCGTGTTTTCTTTCACTAATTCTACATGTTTTATCGAAATTTGCTCACTTCTGCGGTACGCAGTAGACAAGATCAGAATTATTCTCTTAACCTCAGTGAAACTTTTGCCGAAATATTTTTTATTTTTAACCGTTGCAAGTCTCACCTGAAACAAATTTAAACTTTTGTTTTTTCTGTGTCGCTTTAAATCTGATGTCCCAATTTGTAGCTCGAATTCACTCATACATTGCCGTTCACCCAGTGCTGCTAAGGACGTCGTAGCAGACGACGGCTTTTATTCCTACGTAGGGTACACTTTCGCCAAATAGCATGTTAACTTTAACATCGGGAAATTTCACATGCAACAAAATTTAACTTCAGTTTTTTCTGTGCAATTAAGGCCTAAACACATTCCAAATTTTTGTTAAAACCACCTTAAGTAATTCAGATCATCAGTTTAGAAATATCCGAATTTGGCCCACATGCCCGAAATTTCCCCGCTTGCCCGTGCAGAAATCGCCCGATTTCAAACTTAATACCGACCTGGCCCTGATCGGATTTTCCGATCTGGCCCTGATCGGTAGAACTCTGTGGCCAATACCTGGGACCGACCGGGCCAGACCTATTTCCTACTGAAACGCCAACTCTATGCGCTCGCAGAACTAGTGCTGCTTGATGTTTTCTGATATTGCAGTGAAATTTGTATACATACTACTCGTTTATAATATTCTATCAATTATTAAAAATGCATTATGCGAGTAAGCCACATGTTCAGAGGCATCAAACACCAGCCAGTATACCTCGAAACCTGCGCGAGGAAGATGAGAGTAAGTAATTACATTCTGCGGGCTCATTGAAACCTAACCTTAAATACATTAATAATTAATTAAATTATTTCAGGCAAAATTAGTATATTTACCATTAGATTAGTCAAATATTATTATAAGATGAACTTTATCAAGTTCTTTTGTTTTAAATTATTATTTAAGGACTCAAGGTTTTTCGCTTTAATGTAAAGTGAGAATTATCAAAACTATTGACAAGAAATGGATTGCAGTATGCACAAAATTGTAATGTTTTTAGATTATGAGAATAAAATATGTGATACAATCGATTATGTTATTGAAACTTTGATTCTGTATTAATAATAAATTCATTACAGACATACATTAAGAACAAATTTTCACCATATGAATTTCAGAATCAAGTAGTACAATCAAAATGCAACAATCCAATTCTGTAGGGATTCCAACAAGAGCTAGTTACTCAACTGCGCATGCGTCGTATTCGGCATCTAATTGGTTTCGTGCGAAGTTTAAAATGCTAAACAAAGCTGTTTTTCTTTTTTATTATAAACAATGACATTCCAACTTATAAAAATGTCCATTAGGTCGAAATTAATAATTAACAATTAAAACTAATTAAATGCATATTCTGTAAATAATATTTAAAATAACCAGAAATATTTAATTCAAAACTTTGCATTTTTGTTTAAAAGTTGTTTGGTCTATATTGCTTCTTTACAGACTTGAAAAAATAAAACAATAGAATAAATAATAGCTCAATTTTTCGGCGAAAATATTTTCTACAACCACCTTCTCGAATTTCTCAACAAGTAATGCAGTTGACAGAAAATTGAACTTCTTTACAGTAAAATGTTAATAAATTCTAAATAATAGGTTATTTCCCGCTCTTTGGAAGCATTCGAAAATGTCAAGTTGTAGGGAATCTTTTTGCGAAGAAAGTTTTTCTAATTTGTTAAGTAGTTTTATAGACAAAATTTTTTTCAAGAAATTAAAATTGTTAATTAAAATATTTCTGGTTATCATCCATTTTTTTTTAAATTAACCTTTTCCTCGAAACTGATACCATCTACAATAATCTTATGTTTATCAAAAGTATAATTAAATTTTGTAGTCTGAAACCTCTTCTTTTCGTGCATGTCGTACTTTAATTTTAAATTAAAATAACTTAATTGGAAATTCAAAATGTTAAGGTGGCCTTCGAAAGGAGAGGACCATTCGATAGTTTCGAGTTTACTTATATTAAATCTCCTTCGTGAAACTCACGAATGGATTATATTGAGACTGCTCGTGTACAGATGGGGCACCGATGGCGCACCGATCGGGTGTCCCGACCTGGCCCCGATCGGTGCCAGATCAAATTTCAGCACGGGTGATAGTATACTTTCTATTTTTCAGAATTGGCTAGACCTCATAGAGAAGACGCCGTTCATCCGATCCTTCAACTTAATGTTCGATTGTACGAAAGTTGCTTAAATCCGGGTGTAGTTTACCGTTTACCAGCAGGCTCTTACCCTGTAGGAGTAGATGAGCGTCAAGAGCACATCATTGGACTTATCGTATTTGATCAATTGTGTCCATTTCTGGCTCCTAGAGTCGATCTGGATAATGCGATAGGAATAGTTAAAATCCGCATTAATGGCAACGTAATTCAACCAATATTGCATTCGGATCCTTTAAATCATCAGTTCCGTCAACGATTTAATCAAAACAATATTCGCCATGCCGAGATAGTCGATTAAGTCAACTAAAGTGCATTGTCAGTAAAATATGTTGCATTATAAACGCTTGGAAAGCGTTTTAATTTTTTATTGTGGTTTATATTGTTGTTGATGATACATTATCAGGGATAGTTTCAATTATTATTTGGATGAAAATTTAATAATTCTCTTTGAAAAATTAATTAATTTTTTTTAAATTATATAGTTTTGTTAGAATTTACCTTTTTTGGTTAGCCTATGACTTTAATTTTCTAACAAATTGTCGAATTTTAAAATCAAAAAGACTCATTTTCTACCAAAAAATATGAATTTTTATCAAAAAGTTAAATTCATTTAAAAAAATGAACTATCACCCAAACAGTTTGACTTAAAACCAAAAAGATAAAACCTCTACCAAGAGAGATGAACCTTCCACCAAATAAAATTTTTCATTAAAAAAGAAGAAATATTTAAACCAAATTGCTGAATTATTTACCAAAATTATATATAATTTTCAAACGAAAAAATATGAATTTTCAACAAAAAATGTAATTTTCAACCAAATACATTAATTTTGCTACCAAGTCATCGAGAAATATAGTAATAGATATTTCAACCAAAAAGGGCTTTAAATAAAAATTAAAAGCAGTTGACTAAAAAAAATGAACTTTCAATGTTAAAACGTCAACCTAAACAGATTAGCTTTCAACCAAGCAGTTGCATTTTTGCTCAATAAAGATGTAATTTATATTTAGAAAGGTACATTTTCGAACCGATATGACGAATTTTCAACAAAATGGTTGAAATATGAATAAAAAATATTTTTCAGTGAACAAAATTTTTAAACAAATAATAACATTTTAACCAAAAATAATTGAAATTGTTTGAATCCTTTTTCTGATTATGTCTAAATTTTAATTGAAATGAATTGTAACTCAAAATTTACAACCAAACAGTTGAATTTTCAAGTAAATCGATTATATGAATCTTATTAATATTTATAATATTCAATATTATTTTATAACAATAAATTTTAATGCATACCTACTAACTTCATTGACAAATTAAATTTATGATTTACTATTAAATTTCTTATCTAAGCAGATGGCAAAATTTGAGGTTAGAATTGGAGGTCAGTTGATTTAATTTTACAACATATTGTTATTTATTTAAGCAAAAAGTTAAAATGTCAATGTTTATTTTATTAAAATATAAAGAAAAATAAATTCCTTATGATTTATCAGAATCTATTCTTGCTTTTTGATGTATTTAATAATTGTAAGTAAATTGTAACATTTTATTTTAATAAACTCACTAAATTCTCCTTGTCATAGTATTAGCTTCTTTTGTGTCCCATTTAAGAATATAGCTCAACAACATTGTCCCACTAATGGGCGATCTGACTAGCTTACAAAACAAATCCATTTATATTCTCTACAAAATTTAAAATATATTTTTCGTTTTAATCGATCAAATAATGTATTAGCCACTTATTATAATGGTTTTTGTACCAAAAATTCCAATTTCCATTCTTAAATTATGTTTATGTGGGTTAGCTTTCCGTAAGTGTCCCAGCAATGGTCAGTTTAACTCACAGGAGAATTACGACTGTCGACAGCATCAAAATTTATAACTGGATGTTTTTCAACAAAAGCCAAGATTTTCCGATTGGACCAGATAAATCGTTTGGACCAGAAATTGCTCCATTAAGTATTATAAACAAAGCCTTCAATGGAAGCTCATTACCATGAAGCTGACAAAGACACCATTGTAGCGGTTCACTCACTTCCAATTCTAGCAATCGAATTATCCCCGCGTGTTTACCATTGTTAACAGAGCAGCCGTCAGAATCCACATAATCTAGATTAGAGGCTATAATTTTTTGTGAATGAAAAACTAAAGGATTTTATGTGTAATCGTTTTTGCGTCTGAAGAAGATGAATATATGTGTCCCGAATAAGTACTTCCAGTTTCTTCAATGAGAGAAGTATGTTCTTGTCGTTTTCTTGTTTGATTTGTTTCTCCTTTACTTGTTCCATCCATTACTTTTGTTTCGCCTTTCTACCATCGAAGTAAAAAGATTTTATTTCTGATTCCAAAACAGCTGCTCTTACTAAAGTTGATGACGATTTTTTGTTCTCTCCTGATAGAGTTTATTCTTGTAAAAAATAAACTTTTATTTCTGAAAAGTACTGACTCACGTCGGGTAAAATTGCTGAAGACAGTAAAGCAGCAGAACTGTGTTCGTTGCCGTATAAACTTTTGAAAGTGTTGGAGAGTTTAATCTAGTCTGATCTGTAGATTTATTTCAATAAGGGACCCTGCATCCTCAAAATCTTTTTCGGTAGGCTGGTAATCGTCTTTTACATTGTCATTTATAATCGAGCCTTCAATTTTAACCTTCTGTGACGGTTTCTTTGGATAACTTCTTCACTTTGACCTTGAAGTACATCAGTCAATCCTTTGATTTTCCTTCATGATGATCTGAATGTTCTGAATCAATTTACAGAAGACTTAAATCTGTTTAAATCTTAAGTCTGTTTAGCGTCAGAAAGATCGATCTCCCAAGTGTATGAAGCATTTTCACACAAGCCTCAATATCAAATAACTTTGATTTATTTTCACAAAACGAATTTAATTTGCTTTTGTATCAGGATTTTTTTATCGCTTCCATACAACCTTTTCGATTCCTTCAAATCATCTTCGTCTGTTTTAATGATCTTTTCGATTCTTTCGTCTGTAGCAATTGGGACGGAAGTATCATTCCATGTATCTAGCAGCCTTTTCATAAGTAAACGCGAAATATCAGAAAAAGTAGGGTATCTTTTAGATGTTTTTTTAGTTCGAACTTATTCGCATTAAACAAATAGTATTTCACCACATCTAAGTATATAAGGTTACCTCCAGATACTTCACTCGGTGAATTTTCAAATGACCAGACATTCTCTTAACAAATCCATTCTTATAAACACAAAACACTCACAAATTACGAGTACAAATCTCGTTTACTGAATTTAATGCGAACAAAATTCTGTTTAAAGACGACTTCTCCAGCTCTCTTAATAAAATACTAACGATCAGGCAGTCAAAATTGAGTTGAATACTTTTCCTGAAAAAGCGAATGGGAAAAACAAAATGTAAACATGAGCCTGATGAGTCCTGGTACACTGGTAAAATGTAAAAAAAAAACTTGATCACAGAAAAAAACTGGGGTTTTTATTAGGATTCATTTTCGGCTCCAAAGGAGATGCAACTACAATGAACCCCACTTGCTCAAAAGAAACCCAAAATCATAAATAAGCTTTAAGTGATACCTCAGTTGGTGTTCTAAACAGTGTCCCCAAGCTTGGAAACTTTCTGAACTGCGCTTGCGTCGCGCCGACAACCCGATTAGTCACTGTTTGTGCGCTAAGTTTGAATTATATAAATATTCAGATTTAATATTTATGAGTAATAATGATTGGAAAACGCATCAAAATTAATTTCCTAATCCTAAATTAGAATTTTGGAGTAACCGATCAAAAAATAATGCGATTACCATGCAAAAAACATGATTAATTCCGATGTTAAGAAAAAGAAAGATTTTGCTCTAATTTAGCATTTTAAATGTTTAAAAATCTTAAATTTTAGTTTTAAGCAAAAAATATTAGTTCCAATAATATAAATATGATTTGAATATTTGTATACAATATTATATATTTCATAATATTTATAAAATAATTAATTAGTCACAGTACACATAACAGAAAATTTGTTTAAATTTCTAGAGTCTAGACAACAAACTAAAAATTTTATTTATATATTTAGCGAATATTGTGTCACTGTCTTGTAATTCAGGTATTCGTCAAGTTATTAGAAAATGAATGATATAACATTTATCAGTGCAGGAATTAATCGTTCTTAATTTATTTTTGGTAATTTTAATAATTTTGTTTTAAGTGGAATTGTCGAAAATAAACAAAATTTTGATTTTAAGACTCGACAGAGACGAGATTAATCATTGAGAATGATTTATTTTTCTGAACTCAGAACTCATAACCTCCTTTTCATTATAATTGAATTATTTATTATAAATATTAAATCTGAATATTTATATAATTCAAAATCAGCGCGCAAACAGTGACAAATCGGGTTGTCGGCGTCCCGTCGGCGCAACGCAAGCAAAGTTTAAAAAGTTTCCAACATTGGGGACACTGGTTCTAAAGGATCCCAATCGTTATCAAGCCTATTTATAAAGAACCTATTTTTCGCTTTGTCCACTGGAAAATTTTCTTGAATATAACGTCTTGATATATATAATTTGCAGGTTATGTAGCAAAGTTGACAACATAAAGGAATATTCATGTTTAGGAAAATTTTCGTCTCAATTCATCAGTCCATAACTGTAAATTCATCCCTAACTTACCAGCCCTACTTTGTAAGCGGCTGGTTTGTGAATTTTCTTATTTCATTTATTTTAAAAGATTTTAAAGGAAATATGTAGTACTCATATGATGGTCACATGGTCGATAAAAGAAATATTATTCTAAGAACCTAGGAACAAATTTTACTTCTGAGGATTTTTTGATGATCAAGTAATTCTGCATAAATAAACTACCTTTCAGGTTTTTGTACTTTCGGGTAGAAGACCTTATAGATTCGATCAGGTGTAGAATCGTCCGTTCGATTCCTGACCATAATTCGAATCCGTTTTTTAACTTTCCATTTTCTATCATTCTATCATTTCTATAATTATTGCATTCGCATTTTTCTTAGTTACAGGTGCAAAAAGAACATTTCGCTTCCCTACAACCATTATTTTTCGCAACTGTCTTTCCTGAAGATCATGTAAAAACCCAGCATCCTAAACAATAAACCTCTATTAATCACCTGAAAATTTTCCGAGGGCATCTTTTTCATTAACAAAAGTGTCAGTCCAATCAAAGGCTACGATACCGTTTTTATAAGTAAAAATCTGTTTAACAATAATTAAACGATTCTTCGTTAGGTGATGTGCCCAGCAGTTATAACGTCAGTCCCACTCGACTTCAGCCGTACTCCTGACCATAGTTCGAATCCGCTTTTCACCTCTCCATTTTCTATCATTCTCATGCCGCATCCCTGTTTTTCTGACAATTGTAAATTAAATATTTGGCTTCCCTACTTGCGAAAAACTTATTTTCTAAAAAAAAATCTGGTCGAGCATAATTGACCAATTCATCATTAGGTGGTGTGTCCAGCAGTTATAACGTCAGTTCCACCCAACTTTGGTCATTGGAAAGGAAGTATTGGTGTAAAAGCTATAACCGAAAGAGAACTAATTGATTTATGTTGTATACTGAAGAGAGAATTATCTTTCTTTATTTTAGCAATAAATAACCATATTTGATACAGTTTCATACATTTTTACCCATTTTTTTTGGTCAACCAAATATTAAATATAATTCTATTAACTTGGCGTAGTTTTCGAAGTTTAATGTGACGATAAAAGGTTTTAATTATTTAATTATATTAATAAAATACAACTACATGTGACGTTAAAAATGTGGTTGTAAATCCCCCCCCCCCCATGAAAACCACTTGACGTCAGATTATTACACTTTTAAATTAATTAAAATGTTTTATACAACTTCAGATAAAAACATAATGTGGTATTTACTGTGGTGAAAAATTGTTCATATTATTCGTCATATGAAATTTTTTATAAGTGGGTCTCATTTCTTTTAAAAAATGAGGACCGAAATTAATATTTTGTTTTTTACCTCATTGGTTCTTCCTAATCCTATTGGCAAATATAATTATATCTATAATTTAAAGACCATTTTTCACGGTCAAATAAAGATAGGTGGCACCATTTTATGACCGTTCAATTTTTCGTTTTAGTCCTAACAATATTTTTTGGTTATAAATTAAACTACTTAGTTAAATTTTTTGTTAGAATCTATCGCTTTAGTTAAAAAAAAAAACATGTTCGTGGCTACAAATGAATATTTTCGGTTTAATTTTTAATTATTTAGTTTTAAATATATGTTTTTGAAAATTATTTTATTCATTTGAAACTTCAATTTGTTGGTGGAAAGTTGAATTACTTTTTGAAAAATTGATTTTTTTGGCTGAATATTCATTTTTATGTGTGCTCAATTTGACTACTTTTTATTAGAAATCAACATTTTTTCTTGGTTTGAAATTCAAATAACTTGTTTAAAATTAAACCTACTCGATTTAAAAAAACTATTTAGAGTTTGATATTTTTGGTTGGTGATTTCACTATTTTGTTGACATTTTTTTTGCTTATTATCTTTTAACTGAAAAATTATCTTTTTTTGTTGAAAATTCAACTATTCCATTAAAACTTAATGGTAATGTATTTTGTTCGAAAGATTTTTTTTCTGAGATAACAGTCCTCTTCTTAGTTAAAATCTTATATTTTTGCTTTGAATTTTGATGATTTCGTTTAAAACTCGTCTATTTTATTGAAAATTAACTTTCTTTTCAATATTTATATTTTTAGTCAAGGATTTAACTAACTTATTAAAAATCCATTTTTTCCAAAATTAATTTTTCTAAGTGAAAAGTTAACAAATACATTTTGCTTTTAAACTGTTCTTTCTTGCTAAATTAGACTGTTTTTGAAACAACTAATTCAAATTCAACTAATTGTTCAGAGTTAAACTACTTTGTAAAAAAGGTTCTTTTGAATTAAGATTCATCTTTTTAGCTAAAGATTTTACTATGAGATAAAAATTTTAAAACAAAATAATTTTGTTAACTGAAAATTTGACTGTTTTATTTTTGATTCAAACTTTCTCCTTTTTAATCAAAAATTCAGCTATCCAGACATAAAAGCTCAAAGTTAATTTTATTTCTTAAAAATTAATTATTCTTATAAAAATCTAAGCATTCCATTTTGCTTCAAAATTGTTGCTTTTGCTGCATTCAACCGTTTTTTATTCAAGATTCACATCTTTTTCGTAAAACTTTCGTTAAAAATTCATTTCTTTAAGTGTAAATTTAACTATTCCATTTTGGTTGAAAATTAATTTTTTTACGAAGTTCAACTGCTTTTTATTTACAATTAACATAGTTTGGTTGATGATTCAAATTATTTATGGAAAATAGAAAAACTTCGTTTAAAATTTTTTTTCTTTTGTTGCGGTTGAATATTGCACATTTTGGTTGAAAGTTTAACTTTTTCTTGCATCTATTTAGTTGAAAATAAAACAATTTCATCAAAAATTCATGTTTATACATTTTGCTGAAAATTCGTATTTTCTGCTGGAAAAGGAATCTCCTTGGTTAAAAATTTATCTTCTTTCTGAACATTTATTTTTCATTTAAGATTAACGTCATTTTTGTTTGCAAATTCAACTGCTGATTTTTTTTTAAATTAATGTTTTAAATTGATAATTTGACTGTTACAGTTTTAGTAAAAAACTTATTATTATAAATAATAAGAAAATTATTTTTCTTCATTTTGAAATAAAATTCATATTCACATGTTGGCATAAGCTTCACGTTTGCTGTTCAATTTGCAAAAAAATTCACTCTATTTGGTTAAAAATTCCTCTATCATATTTTATATTTAGAATTTATATTAATTAATATTAATACATAAATTGGAAAAAGTGTTCAAGCAGTTTCAATTATTTTGTGGTTGAAAATTGTATTATTTGGTTAAAAATTTTATTGACTAAACAATCTTTTTGATTATTATTATACCTATTTTGTTGAAAAAGCCTCTTTTAGGTTCTAATATTTATCTTTTTGATTATAAATTGCACCTTTCTTCAGCAAATTGCGACGTTTTTTTTGTAATTAATGTTTTTGTTCTTGAAATATTAACTATTATTTTGTTTAGTGTTTGAAACTCGTTTTAGCCTATCTATAAATTTTAAATTTAATGAGATAATGAGAAGTATAAGATACAGAAAAATAGTTTGAAGAATATCTGTCAGTCGAAATTAATTTAAAGCATAGAAAATTAATGTACTTGTTCAGAAATCACTATTTTTGAATTAAAATGAAAATATTTTGTTAGAAATTCATCTACTTGATTAAAAAATCTCTTTTTTATTGAAAGATCAACTACATAATTAAAAATTTAGGTATTTGTGAAAAATTGATTCTTTTAAATTAAATGCTTATGTTTTTTTTTAATTGATCTTCTTGGTTGAAAATTAATTTTTCTAACTGAAAATTTTACTATTCTACCTTGACCGAAAATTGACCTGCTCCAGTTAAAAAAGATAATTTGATCAAAAAATATATTTTTTAGGTGTGAATTGGACTATTTGGTTTAATATGGATATATTTTTTTGTTGAAAATTCGTATTTTTTGGTTAAGAATCCAACTAATTGATGGAAGGTATAATACGTTGTTAAATAATTATTTTTTCTTGTTGAAGATGGAACGTTTTGCTTGAAAATTTCACTTCTTTGTTAAATAAATAAATATATATCAGTTCAAAATTCATCTGTTTTTGTCAAAATTCTTATTTTTCTGGTAGAAAATTATGATTCTCGTATAAAAATTCATCGTTTTGTTTTAAATTCAATTATTATTTGCAAACTTAAAATCTATCGTTTTATCTCTGGTAGAAAATTGATGTTTTTTCGTCGAAAATTCAACTATATTTTTTTTTTACTTGAAAACTTATCTTGTACGATAAAAGTAAAACTACTTCGTGAAAAATTTATTGCTTTTTTGCTTTTGATTTTTTAAGTTATGTTAGTTTCTTTTGGTGATATGTTTTCCCGCTGAAAGGTATAAAATAACTGCTTGATCAAGTGGGTGAATTTTAATTTTAAAAAGTTATTCCATTAAAACTGGAATAGTTTATTTTCAGGCTTAAAAACATAATTTTCACCTAAAAAAAAAAATACTCTTTAACAAAACTGATAAGTTTCCTACCAAAGACAGGATTTTCAACTAGAATGATGAATTTTCAACAATCTCTTGAAAATCTTACGAATTTCTCTACTTATATGAAGATTGAACTATTTATCAGAAAGTTAACTTTTTTGTTGAAACTGCATACGTTCGAGTTAAACATCTATTTTATTAAAGATTCTTTTCATCTTTAGTTGAAAATTAAGTTTTTAACTAAAAATTTAACTATATGGTTGAAAATCGATTTTTTTTATAAAAAGAAAATTGAAATGTTTGGTTAAAAATTAAACTTATTTCTTGAAAACTTAGGTTATGGCAGAAAATTTCAACTGGATGCGCAGGGTAAATTGTAGAAAAAGTGTCGCGACTTATATGGCTGTATAAACAAACCAAAAAAAATCGAAAATTCCTTTTCCAGAAATCAGTTGAAGTTTTAGCTTGTGAGTTATAAAATATTTAAGCGGAACCAATCAGGAGCGCCGCATAAACAGCCGTGCTTGCCTGAGCGCTAGTCCAAGTGTCCAACCCAATGGTATTGAAGAGAGCGCCGAGAGAACAGCGGTCACTCACCTACATTAGACCAAAGATATTATAAACGTAGATGCGGTGCGGGCTTAGTTACCCGCGATAAATATAGACGGCGCGTCCGGCGAAAATTGTCAGTTCCCCTCTACCCACCGCTCCCGGCTATAGCACCGTACGACAACAGCCACTTAGAGCGCTGTAAGCAACTCTCAATAAGAACCATTTGGATTGAAAGTAAACTTAGTAAATTGCCAATTAAAACATTTTTACATTTATAAGTTACAACTTTGCAAAACGTGGCTATTTTAATAAATACCAAAAATAAAATTCGATGAATAATTTATATTACGATTTCATATATTTGCCAATATTTCTAAAATTATTACTTAAAATTTTCATTCTATGTATTGTCTGTGTATAGTTCTTTAATATTATTTTATTTTTTTATTTCTATGGTCTGCAATTCCTATAGATTTTTTTAGACATTTATAAAAATATAATTATAATACCAAGTGATATGAAAATTGTTCTTTCGGTTTTAACATGTTAAGACGGCAGTTCCAAGCCAGATTACGTTTCGCATTGGCAAACAAAATTGGACGAACAGAATTTCACTGTCATATTGATAAAAAATATCATGTTCCATAAAATATATTTTAAAATAAACTTTAAATTATTATAATTACTACAGCTTACTCGAAATATATATATTTCAAATTATTTTTTAAGTTTTCCAGAACTTTTAAATATATTTATAATGATTCCCATTTTGTCGTAAAATTTATGTAAAATTCTGCAAAAAAATGCCTCAAAATCCTCCAGACTTTTTTACAATCTTATATATTTTTTAAAAACGTTTTAAATATTTTTGACACTGTAAACTTCCCGAAATTATAAAATTCTGAAACCTGAAAATCCCGAATTTAAAAATTCTAGAATAATGAAATTCTGGACAGTTTACAATATTATCGAATTTGAAAATTCCCGATTAAAAAACTCCAGGCCGAATGCTCTAATGATATAATATACAAACTAGAAAATTCCCGAATTGCAGAAATTGAGAAAACAGTTTTGTGGTCAATATTATTTATTTATTACAAATAAAGAAATCAAATATTTTTATTATAGAAATTTTGTTTAATGTTTAATTTTGATAAATTATTGTTTTAATTTAAAATAACAACAATTGTATAAAAATGTGATACAAACATAAATTTAAAAACACGTGAGCTTCAATTGAATCAAACTTTACAGGATTCAATTCAGACTAATTTAACGCGACTTTTATTTTCATTTTTTTAAATAATAATTTTATTTTTGCGAGAGTTTTCTTTAATATACAAAAATACAATGCACATTTTTAAACATCTTTTCTTATTCAAAAATACATTTGTTCAATTATTGTTATTTTAAATTCTAACAATAATTTTTAGAAACTTTAAACATTAAAAAAGTTTTTTCTTTGGCATAGGTATTTTATTATTCTATTCAAAAAATATTTGTTAACAAGCTATTTTTTAATTGTTCAAATTAGGGAGTTGTCTAGCCCAGATATTACATAATTCGGAAATTTTCTGTCGGCAATTCTCAAATTCTGTAAGGTTGTAAATTGTCGAGAATTTTCCAATTCCGAACTTTTATATTTCGACAGTGTTATAATTTCGGAATTTTTACAGTGATATGGGAATTTTATTTTTCGGAAAAAGCGACTGAAAAATCTCGAAGAATAAAATTCTCGACACTGTAAAATTCGTAAATTGAAAGATAACCAAAGAATAAAAATCCCGA
Organism: Belonocnema kinseyi; assembly: GCF_010883055.1. Lineage (NCBI taxonomy): Eukaryota > Metazoa > Arthropoda > Insecta > Hymenoptera > Cynipidae > Belonocnema > Belonocnema kinseyi. The sequence goes on along the minus strand of NC_046664.1, from coordinate 77,189,608 downwards.
AATTATAAAAGTCGAATTGGAGAATTCACGAAAAATAAAATAAATAAAATTCCGTACAATAAAATATTACCGAATTCGAAAATTCCCTAAAGAAAATTAATGAATTTAAACAATTAAAAAAATTGTTTATTTAATATTATTTATTTATTGAAATTACAATAATCGAATATATATTTCTGTATGAAAAATTTTGTTTGAAAATGTGCATAGTATTTGAAGAAAATATTAAAAAGTTTAGAAAATAGAATTTTTTAAAATAAAAAAGTAATAAAAATAAATTTTGATATAAATCGTTGTTGAATTGATTCCTGCAAAGCTTGTTTGAAAAATGTTCTTATGTAAGTACGAAAAAAATTTAGGCAGAACATTTTTTTCTTTCAAAGCGCACGTGTTATTTAATGTATTTTTTAATACAATTTTTATAAAATTATTATTCAGGTACCGGAGATTTCATTTTTTGGGATTTTTCGTTCATCCCTTTCGTGATTTTTTCAGCGGTGCCATATTTTTATACCTCCTTTTAAAATTATGTAATTTTTCAAAATAAAAAGTCAACATTTCAACACATTTTAAAATCATCAGAAGTATCAATTCTCTTTTAAATTATTTCAAATCTTTTGCAATTATTTTAAAAATATAAATAATAGAAAATAGAAAAAAATAAAACAATTATAATTGTAACATTCAAAGTTTAAATTTGTCACTCTGAAATTGTAACAATTCTTTTTAAATTGTTTACTATTGAAAATTGTTTTTTTCTTAAATTTCCAAAGCAAATAGATTAAAAATGGAATATTTAATACTGAAATAATATTTCAAAAAGATTTTGAAATTGAATAAAGGCGTTCATTTAAGAAGCCATTAATTCGAACGTTTACACTTGTGTCACTACTAAGGCTTTCGAATTAAATTACTTCAAATTTTAACGTTAAAATATGTAAATTATATCATTTTGAACGGATCTAGAATCATCTTGTAAAATCAATCACTATTCAATTTTTAATACTTGAACTGCAGTTCAATTTTCAAATTTACTTTCTTTTCCAGATTTGTCCCAGATTTGTTTTTCGGATTTTATCAAATGTCGACGTTTTGAGGCATTTCGAGTCAGAAAAACAAGTTTTTACGTCGGGCTATGTTTGTCTGTCCGGCGTCGTCGTTGTTGTCTGTCTACCGGATAACTTTCGAAAGACTGGTCGGATTGAATTGGACTTTAACAACTTTTTTTGATAAAATGAAACGTATTAAAGTTAAAGGATTTTCAAAATTCAAAAAAACCAAACGAAAATGGACATTTGAAGCAAAAAAAGTTTGATATGGAAAAAAGTCAAGAGGCGAAAAACGCTACTATTTCAAGGCCCCATGATTATTTCATCACATTCTCATTCACAATGAGAAGAGTTTTATGCAAAAAATGACTTCCTCGAATTTCATGAAATTTCGACGTTTTGAGGCATCTTCGTCTTCGTTGTTATTGATTTTTAATTTAAAGAATTTTATGTAAAAATTGCACTGTTTTTATTTGTATAAAAAATATTTTTCTTCAATTAAATTGTTACGATAAAAGTGTTTCGAAGAGATTTTTGAAAAATCTTTCGGGGAATAAAATTGGTATTTATAGGTCGACAAAGGTTTGTTTTCTTTACCAAATTTGGCTTTCGTCTAAATTTTTCCAGCTGTTTTTACTATAGTACAATTTACGTTTGTATCTCGGGCGAAGAAATCCATTCTATTGTTTGACTAATATTCTTTGTAAGTCAGTATTTTTCATAGAAAATTACCCCGAGTGACCTTCAATTATAATTTTATAAACGTGAAAAAACCACATTTCAAGGTTTTCTATGAAAAACACAATCCCTAAGTGACAGAACAAAATCGGAAACAATAAGAGTCAATTTATTCAGGAACAAGATTTTTGAACAAAAATGACCTTGAGTGAACCTTTAATATATATTTGTTAATTTTTACAAAAATCAAGCGTTATTTTCTTGACACAACAAAATAATAATAATAATTTGTGGGGGTGAAAAATGATCAAAAAGTTAATAAAACTTGAAGTTGTACGATTTTAATTAGTAAATAAATAATTTGAAATGTTTCAATCTAAAATTACACAGCCACACAAAAAAAGTGTGCGGATCTGGTAACAAGACACACGTATTCATATGGATTTTGGGGCGCTGAATTCAAATTCGGTATCAAAAATCACCCATCACGTCATGGTTGAGCCATAACCTCAAAAAGAACGAAAAATCATGCACTGAGGCAAATAAATTTCAAAATAATGCCAGTGATGCAAATTTTCACTTCAAAACCATGTCGACAACTGTGAAGGATCAGCCCCTGCCTGATATCAACTTATTTAGCATACTTTACCCAACAGAACCTGACCTCACCTAACCTGAATTAATAGAAATTTACTGAACTACACGTAAAGCTCTGGAAGCATATTTTCCCAGTAGAAAATGTGTGCTACATCGAATGGGTCAACTCGAGCCTAACCTAGAAATAAATTTAACCTAGCCTAACCTAACCTGACCTAACCTCACGAAACACAATTAAACTGATTGTGTTGTCCCGTTGTGTTTGCGGTACCGTTTCATTCAGCTTCGGCTTAACCTACATAGAGGTTTAACCTATCCTAACCTAACAAAACCTGACCTAACCTATTTCGTTAGGTTCTGTTAAGTTAGATTCATTTGTAGGTTAAGATCGAGTTAACTTATTAAATATAGCACACATTTAAGACTGAGAACGTGTAGTTCAATAAATTTCTGTTAATTCAGGTTAGGTGAGGTAAGGTTCTGTGGGGTAAAGTTATGTTAAATAAGTTGATATCAGGCAAGGGTTGATCCTTCACAGTTGTCGACATGTTTTTGAAGTGAAAATTTGCATCACTGGCATTATTTTGAAATTTATTTGCCTAGGTGCATGATTTTTCGTCATTTTTTGAGGTTATAACTCAACCATGACGTGATGGGTGATTTTTGATACCGAATTTGAAATCAGCGCCCCAAAATACATAGGAATACGTGTGTCTTGTTACCAGATCCGCACACTTTTTTTGTGTGGCTGTGTTATCCTTAATTCTTTTATATTCTTCTAAATTCACTCAATTCTATTTAATTCAATGGATTTATAAAAAGTTTTTGTTTAAATCAGCGTGAAGTCTCTCAAAATCACCTCTAATCACCTTCCAAACTCATTTCAATTTTAATTCAATGCATTTTTTCATACCTTGGAATTTTCCTTAAACTGATCTAAATTCACTAAAATTTTACTGAAATCGCTGGAATATTTTCGATTTTTTAAATTAATTTCAATTCATTTGAATTACTTTGTAGTCATAATTCACTTTTTTGTATATAAATTAGTAGGATTTCAAAGATTAGAAATTATTTTTTAGAATTCACTCGAGTCCCGAATTCACTTGAATTCTTCTAAATCTACTCAGTTCTGCTTTATTCAGTGGATGTTTTAAAAGTTTTTATTTAATTTATCCTGAAGTCTTTTAACTCTATCTTGAACTCTTAAGAATTTCATCAAATTCTTTTAAATTTCTTTGAATTCCCTTATCTGTTTTTAAAATTGTGCATTTTCTAATAAATTTAATTTTCTTTGTTTACCTCTGTTCAAAACTTCAATTTTAGACTTAGAAAAATACATTTTCGAAGTGTATAATCTCGACTATTTTGAGCTTCATTTTCTAATTCATTTTTCAAACAGCAGCTCCTAAAAGACAAGGTGACATGTTTTAAGAATGGCTACTTTAATTCACTGCTGCATGTATACTGTCTGCCACCACCACCACAAATAGTAGCGTAGTTTATAGGCGGCTCCTAAGGGGCAGTCCACGAACGAGACCTTGCGCACGCGACTGGAGGACATGAGTTAGACGATATGTTCGATCTCGTCCTAAAACAGGTATGAAGACGAGTCGTGGATCGCACTTTTTCTTTCCTACAGGCCATCCTAAGAGATATGTAAACTCATGAAGATACTAAAGCACTTAGGAAAATAGATATGGGGAAAAAGATTGAAAAGAAAATGTGGTTTGTTAAATTAACAATTTTTTTAACCCTAATCAATGTCCTGTGTACACTGCTTTCTTGGAGAATCATATCCGCCTCACAAAGAAGCCGCAATTCATTCTATCCTTCCATTTCCTGCTCACTTCCGGCAAGCATTCCAACCAAAGAAGATTTCTACTGTCGAGATATTCGCTTAGTTCAATTTAAGTGTATTGTCAGCAAGGTATTTTCCATTATAAACGTTACAAAGTCACTTTAACTTTGCAACCTTGTATGTGTATTTGGATTGTATATTACTTCCATGTTTGTGTAGAAGCAAACGTGTATTTTTTTAAATAATCCCAAATATTATGGTTTATATTATATTTTGATCGCGACTATTCTAGAGTATAAAAAATGCTGCGAAAACGAATGCCCAAAAAACATTTTTTTAGTTTTTCAAATTCACGTGATACCTATTAAGGTACTTCCTCAGGCTTGATATTTAGTCTATTTATTTACAAATGACAACTTTTTCCCCACAATCAAAATTGTTTAAATTAAATATAAATTTACAGTTCTAAAAAAATGCATGTCTTTGTTGGAAAACGTAATTCGTTTCTTGAAACTTTGTTTGTGTTGCTGTTGAAAATTTAATTAATCACATAAAATATAACTATTGTATTTTTGTTTACAAATTTCTCGTTTACTGGTAAAAATGCATGTACTTCCAAAAATAAGTTTATAAATACATTTAAATTTATCATTTGATTAAAAAATGTACATATTTAACTAAAATTGCAATTATTCCACTTTCTATGGAAATTGTATATTTTTTTAAAGAAATTGAATCTTCGTGATGTCTATGATTGCAGAATTTTCGGTTAAATAGTCTGGAAAAAGAGTTGCTGAAGAAAAGGCTACGAATTGCATACCCTTAAAGTGTAATCTTCAAACTCAAATAACTTGCAATTCCACACTTTTCCGATCGACGTATACGCAGCATCTTTCTTCAGTACCAACTTCTGTATCAACAAAAATTGAACGGATTAACCGATTTTATTCTATCTTTTTTTAATCGTCTCGTCGTTATCTAATGAACTTATTGCAGAATACTGAAATTAAATTTCTTAATATTTTAATAATTTTTTATTTCTCCTAAACGGTACTTATCTCTTACAATAGGAAGATGACCAAAGGAGCGCGAGCTACCTGGCATCCTTCCCCTTCCAGTGGGACCCTTACCCATCAGACCAGTCTCGGCGCTCTTAGTCGCTGGGATTGCCGGAGAGAAATTCTCCGAATCTAAATATTTTCACGATTGAATGAGGGAATGTTGATATTTAATTTTTGTCTGTCAATGAGAAATGAAATACCCCTGGACTCGTGAAAGCACATAGATTCCAAAAAATGACTTCCAAATAGTTTGCATCAGTTATTTTTAAATTTTAAGTGAATAAATTGGAACGGTGATCGGAGGTGATTTAGAGTCATTACCGACAATAGACCCTGCGCTCCGGCAATCCCGGCGACTAAGCGCGCCAAGACAGGTGTCAGGGGTAAGGGTTCAACTGGAAGGGAAAGGATCCCAGGTAGCTCGCGCTCCTTTGCTTATCGCACATCCTTTCACCACGAGTACACTTATGGTGGCGGTTTGCTCGTTCCCAGACGCATAAACTGCATCAAAATTTCGATTAATTACAATAAAACAAGAAACATACAATTTTTCCAAAAATGCCTCTTGGGGGGATGTATTTACCCATGAAGGCCACGTGGTTAAAATATGACATCAAACAATTCGTAATTGTCAGGGAAAAGTTGTCATTTGTAAATATATAGGCTAAATATCAAGCCTGAGGAAGTATCTTAAGGCGCTCTCTCAGGCTTTAATTTTAGTTAATGTATTACATAAACAAGCTTTTCTCCTACAATTATGAATTGTTTGATTTCATATTTTACACACATAATATTAAGGTCTAATTAAAAAATCAAACAGAGTTTTTCCGAAAAATGGTCTTGTGGTTCCTTTTTTTCATTTAATTGAACATATAATGCATTTTGTGCGCCTGGGAAGGAGCAAACCACCACCATAAGTGTACCAACGATGATTGGAATATCAAAATTGCCCATTTCTCAATGAAACAGTGGGGGTCCAAAGTATTATTTTTTTTGCGATACTGTAAGCAACGTAAATCTAGGATGTAGAATGACTGTCTTTCATGCGGCATTAGGTTCATTATATAACGACGAAACGGTTAAAAAAAGATAGAAGAAAATTCGTTAATCCGTTCGATTTCTCCCGTGCAGAAATTTCGATCTGGCCCCGATCGGGACCAGATTTGGTTGAAAATTCGTCTTTTTTGGTGGAAACTTAATCTTCTTGACTGAAAATTTATCATTCACGTTAAAATCTTATTTCTGCCGAGAAAATTTTATTTATTTATTTAAAAATGCGTCTTTTTGGTACAAAAATAATCTTCTTGGTTGAAAATTCATCTTCATGGCTAAAAATTCAACTAACTGGTTAAAAAAATTTTTTTGGGAGAAAGATTCATAATTTTCATTGCATTAGATTCCCTTCCTCCGTTGTAAATTTTATCGCTCTCCCACTCAGTCGCACTTCTACAATAACCAACCTTACTTACACAGCAAATGACAGCTCGACAAAACAAAACGCCGGTTGACGTGACGAAAAAGTACGAACCAAAATGAATTTTTTATTCAGGGTATTCTAATTTGTAATTCTAATTATTTGATATTAGTTTATTAAATTATTATTGATTACTATTTGCTTGGTTGATGTAATTCTTTTCAGCACAAATTTGAAAAAAGATCGCACATTCATATTCTAAAAATGAACAAACTTTTTAAATCTTATTTTCGTTTCTTCGTTTAATTTCTTGTAAAATTATACTTCACAAAGAAACCATTGCGAAAATCAAATAAAAATATATAAAGGATAATTCTCTTGACTTCATGAATATTTTTATTTTATTTTTGCATTGTCTTCTTTAGTTTGATTTAATTTTTAATTCGATTATATAGTAGTCATGTGGATATTATCTGGACGCCATCTTTTATCTCATCTTAATGTTCTGTGTCACCGTCTGATGGCGCCCTTGCTTCTTCATATTTTACCATTGAGTTGGTAGAGCCTGACTGTGGGTACTAAAAACAATTTAATTTATTTGATACAAAATCTGAGTTTAATTTTAAGTGGTCCAAAGCTTCGAGTGTTTTATCTCGACATGTGAGGATGGTTTTATAGGTTAGGTTACACTCGCCTGATTCAGTAGCAAAATAAGTGTAAATAAATTTATTTCCACAAAATAACATAGAATTGTTGAATACGATTCGGTAAATAGGATGAAATTATAACATACTATTATAAACTCGAAATCAAAAATTGACCTTGTAGTTGTCAAAATAATTGAGGAGGGTAACGCTTTTGTCTTATTGGCTACATACAATCCTCCTGATATTTCGTAGGAAGAGCTAGATAATTTCCTCGAAGCTACGTCAGGCTCAAGTCTACTATGGAATAACGGAGAACCAATTGCAGGGGATTTTAATGTTCCCAAATTTAATGATTATGTGTCTTCAGGAATTTAGGACCGCAAAGCAGCTATACTATGTGAATTCCAGGAATTTCATCAGCACATGCAATATAATGATGTGATAAATTTTATGAACAGATATCTTGATGCATTTTCCAGATTTCTCTGTAATTCTCTGTATTCTTTTGTAATAATGATCAAGAGCAGAGAGCATTAAATGAGATTTAAACCTATTTAAAATGGAAATAATTTTACTTCAAATTTAAGAACTTTTAAGTTCAAGAAATTTTAAAATTTGTAATGTTTTTTGCCTAAAATAATTTAATAATATAATTAAAATTTTTTTAAAGTCTTTGATTGATTCTTATACTTAGAGTATTGAAAACGTTAGGATGGATTTACATTTTTGGAACTTAATCTAAATTAAGAACTCTATAATTTCTAAGAATTAAAAATTCTGAATTTTTCAGTTTATCTTCATTTAATTTGAAACCGTTAAATTGAAAAGGTTAAGTACCTTCCATTTCATACGCGTAAATTATTAAGTATTTGAATACACCATTTTTGAAGTGAAAAACTTCTAAACTTCAATGTGAAAATTCAAGACTTCCGCTTTGAATGCTTTAATTTTTTGTTTATTTTTTATTACTTTACTTTCTCCTTTCGTAAGATAATGTTCAAAGATAAGCTTGTTGGCATTCTTAATCATTTTGTACATACAACTTTACAATGTGGATTTTTATTACCTTTTGAACAAAAAATTTGTTAACTTTCATCCTGAAATTGTTATTCTTCAATTAAATTTTCTCAATTCAAAAACGACTTTCATATCCTAACTATTTATAAGCTCAATTTTCCGTGGTAGAATTTTAAAATCACTTTTAAAACGTTTTTTTGTGATTAAGCGTCACAATCTCATCTCTAAAATGTAATATCAACTATTTAATTTGTGCCTTTTTATTGTGTTTCTAGTTGAAAACAATTTAAATATTCAAAACCGCGTTTTTCCCGCTACACGCTCATTAGTGCGGCCATTTTTCACCCTGACTCAAATGCGCCAATAAGAAGGTCGGGAAGTGATCGCCAGTCTCTTCTTATAGGGTCTCTACCCTACACTGGACACTATCGTACTCTACCGCTTCGGGAAAGAAGCTCGGATATTTGAACGGGAAGTTTACTTTCTACAATGTTTCATCTCTGACAGTTGAAAATTGTTTATATACAAGTAGCCCTGTGCATCTGAAAACAAAATGGCGATCCCTTAGTATCCTAATTTGGCTGGTTCCTAACACGAAGGAATAATAAGCAGACCCAACTGCCAGTGGGAAGCCATTTGCAACTCGCAATAGAAACAGTACCGTAAGTGGTAGGCACAATACAGGAAGATCTTAAATTTTCATGCGCAGCTGCGCAGTTGTCCTCTTCCCGCACATGGAAAAGTGTGCAAGGGAGAAAGTTTGTCAAATTCACGTAAGTTAATGAGGTTATGTTCTTTTGTTGATCAGCATACAAAATATAAACGAAATAAATATATAAACAGTACTTGTCTAAAAAATGTATGGACAGATTTTGAGAAGGAAAATTATAGGTAAATACCTTTTAAATTTGTAATATGATAAAGAAATAATGGAATTAATATAACCTGATCGAAAAGTTTAAATTTTTTCGAAAAATAAACAAGAAAAATATTATAATTTTATAAAAGTTATTATGAGGTGACTCATTTTAGAAATTAGTAAATTACGTATTTATAAGCATGCATATAATTTAATCAGTACGGATAATTGCAAATAATGTGCTATTATAATGAAGCGCTCTACCGATAGAAATTTCAGAGTATATGCTAAAGATTCTCAAGGCTCTTAGACATTCTCCGCAGGCACTCAGCTAGATATATTAAAAGTCCAGGTAGCTCGTATAAATGTTTTAAAGGCTTTCGAATGTCCTTTCCGAAATTGAAATGAAAATACGATCATAAATAACAAGCAGAGAGGCTGAAATTGAAATAAGAATTCGATCATAATTAACAAGCAGATAGGCTATATCAATAGAGTGGCCGACACTCAAGGGTCCTTTGTTACGCTTTCGGATTAAAATTTAGAAATATATTTTTTTAATTGGATAGTTACTAGTGTACCACAAGCCGGCACTTGACACCTCATGGCTCAGAACAGAAAATTTTTGCCACCTGCATCAAAACAAACGAACAGAACTTCTCTAACTTACCTCAGTTTGACAAACTTTCTCACTCGCACACTTTTCCATGTATAGGAAGAGGACAACTACGCACCTGCGCACGAAAATGTAAGATCTTCCTCTAATGTACATGCCACTTACGGTAATGTTTCTATTACCAAGTGGGGAAACGGAGTTAGGTCTCATTATTATTCCTTCGTGGTTCCTAATATCTTCAGTGCGGCGCTAGTTGTCCCATCACTCCCTGTTTTTGCATTGTAGGCAATGGGAGTAGACCACTTTATATATATATTTTTTAATAAAAAAATGTTATTTTCGTAAAAAACATATTGAAATAATAAGAATGTTACTCATTATATATTTCAAAACAATTTTCCAAACTTGGTAAAATGGAATATTATACTTGAATTTGAATCAAAAGTTAAATATAATCCTCTTCATATCTGAAAATGCATTAAATAATATTTATACAAATAAAATATATAAATAGTTTTGTGAAAAAAGTTTTAATGGTATAAAAGTTCAAACTTAATATTTCATGGTTTAGCGAGTACTTACACTATTGAATATAATCAGAAAATGTAATTGAAATCGAAATAAACTTTTATTCATGAACATATAACATAACAATATGTAAAGAACATTCAAAGTAGTTTATTTAATAATTTAAATTGTTGAAAAAAAACTTTTTTTATTGGAACAGATATAAATTGTAATTTTATAAAACGTCCCAGATGTAAATATAATCAATGTTTTAATACCTTTATTTTAAAGACTTAAAATGTTATAATGATAAAAGAGAGCAATTAAAGAAAATTATTTATTTATTTTTCACTGATTATTAAATAGAATGCTTTCAAATGTAAATTTAGTTAAATTCAATCAGAAATACATTATATCTATTATATATTCATAAGCGAGAGTATTCACAGGGTAAGTTTAAACTTAGTACTATTCAAATTTTTCTCCGAGATTTTTTTTACATTCTAATAATAATATTGTTAATTTTTTTCGACAATAAACTTTAAGAATCATATTTTACTTTTCATTCAAATTCAAATTTACGATATATTCCACTTTGTCAGGATTATTGTACGACCATATAAATCATATTTTTTCTTTACTATTCATAGAAAATGATTGATAAAACTATTTTGAAATATTAAATAAGTAATATTGTTTTAATTTCAAGAATTTTTTGCATTAAAATAACATTTTGTTTACTAAAAAATAAATAAAGTGATTTAGTCCCATTGCCTTCAATGCAAAAACAGGGAGTGACGGGATAACTAGTGCCGCGCTGGAGATATTAGATATTAAGCAATAAGTTGTAACAATAACAAATAATGTAAGTCCTAAATGTGAACTAAATTAAAAAATTTCATCTACTCGTTTAGGGAAAGCATTGACAGCGAAGAGGGCAAAAATGTTCCAAGTGGTGAGACTAAGATTTTGACTGCTCAAGCAGTCAAATTCGTCGGAATAGTGTTCAGAAGTAAAATAGAAAGTACCCAGTCGGGGACTAATCGGGGACTAGTTGGGATTTTTGTTGTCAAAATTTCAGTCGGGGCCTGGTCGGTGGTTGGTCAAGGGCTAGACGGGTATTTTTGCTCACTAATTTTCGTGCGGGTAATCTTCAGGCTCTGCTCGGGAGCTATTGGGGCTCTGGGCGGGTTATTCTTATGTTTGAGTTTTCGGCGAGGTTTTATCAAATGAGGTAATATCTAAAAAAGCGTAATGATTTTCTTATTCTAAAATATTAAGAATATATTTAACAATAATTTTACACCGTTTTTTGGAGAAAAGATTTATTAATGTTAAATTTGTCTCGAATATACTTAAGAAATAATTATTAAGTTAATAATTTTGTACGCAAATCAACTTTTTATGGTAACAACGATCAAAATCTTCAAAAACACGTAATCTTATTTTTTTCTAGTATTTTTTAGAAAATTGCTAATTTCTAGGAACATTCATAAATACCTTTGTATGAAATTTTAAGAAAATCCATATTGGAAAAAATACATATAGATGTAGGTGAAAACTCTGCCGAAAGTCACAAGACTCTAAATTTGTACAGATGCTTACGTTCCCCATTAAATCTTTGTTAAATTTGATCACTTTTAAATATTTCAAAAAAGTTTATGGAGATTTCCGTATATAATAAGTATTTTGACGAACTTTTAGGGGATGCTCCACAAATGTTGGGGAGTTTCGTCAATATTGCATGCGGATGTTTTATCATATGACCCCCAATAGTACCTGATCAGGCCCCGACTAGGATAAGTCGGGTTACCTGACTAGCCCCCGACTAATCTACCGTAACGCTACTGGTCGGGGGCTAGTCAGATGCCCCGACAAGCCCCAGACTTTAAGTGGAGTCAAATGGTCGGGAACCAGACTAGTTTCCATTTGAATTTCTACACGGGAGGAGTGCAAAAAACTTCAACGGTTAATAATAAGGGGTAAGAATTTTATGCTTTAGAATTTTATTTTATTTTATTTTTTTTTTGTATTTTATTTTATTTTATGCTTTTTGATATAGACTACAACGATTTTTATACATTGATGTTGTTTTTTTATAAATAAAATATTATTGTTACAAAAAATTATTTATTTATTATTACCTTTTTTATATAGTAATTAATCAAGTAATTTTAATTTTTAAAATATTTTTTGGATTTTACTTTTTAGCGGCCTTCAGGTTTAGTTCCTTCCCCGAAACTGTAGGAGCGCTTAAACTCGTGTACGGAAAAATACATTGGGTTCTTATAGCCCCCATAAAAATCGGCAAGGTAGGGGGAAATTATCCCTTTACCGCCCTTTTAAATCGAATGATTGAATTCATGGGGTCGCAGGAACTGTAAATCTTTCAATTCTTTTTTCCTTAGTTAAATCTTTGAAATCTATCTGAAATCTTTGTAAAATAAAGGACGTCTGTTTGAAATCTTTTAAATTTATCCGAAACCTTTGCGAAATATTTGAAATCTTTTTGAGATTTTCCGAAAAACTTTGATATATTATTGCAACCTCAAATCTTTTGATATCTGCGCGAAATATTTGCTAATATTTTATTTTGTGAAATAATTGAAATCTTTCTGAAGTCGGTTCAGTTCATATAAAAAATATTTTGGACATCTTTGGTAATATTCGTGAAAGTATTGAAATCTTTGGGAAATTATTGAATTTTTTGTAAACTCTTACAAATCTAACCGAAATCTTTGTAATCTTTAAGAAATCATTGCAATCTTAAATCCTTGTCAAGTAATACAAGTCTTTGTAAAATTATAGAAGTGTTTGTGAAATCATTTTGATCTATCTAAAATCCTTGAAAAATAATGGCAATCTTTGGGAAATCGTAGAACAGTTTTTGAATACTCTGACAATATTTGGAAAATATTTTAATTCTTCGTGACATGATTAGGAAATCCTTATCCAATCTTTGAAATCTATCTGAAATCTTTGTGAAATAATAAAAGTCTTTTTGAAATCTATAAAACCTATTTAAAATATTCGGGAAATCATTGTGAAATCTTAAAAAAATTAATTAAGTCTATGTGAAACCTTTGCAATCAGTCCGACATCTTCTAAATCTTTATGGATTTATAGAAATCTTTTAAATCGATTCGAAATATTTGCGAACAATTTTAAATCTTTAGGAAATCATTAAAATCTTTATTAATTCTCTAAATATCATTGGGAAATATTGTTGTAAAAATATTCTTGAATTCTATAAAAAACATTGCGAAATATTTGGGAAATCATTTAAATCTTTTGTGAAATATTTATAAAGTCCTAGTGAAATCCTCCTGAATCCTTTAAAAATCTTTCCGAAATATTTTTGAAATATTCGGTCAAATTTGTGAAATTATGAAAATCTTTGTGAAATCTTCGAAAATTGCTTGAAGTCTGTGTAAAGTCTTTTCCAGCTCTCCGAAATCTTTCAAATCTTTGTAAAATAATAGAATTTTTTATGAAATCTTCTAAATCTACACTAAATCTTTGCAAAACATTTTTAATCTGTGTGGAATTTTTGAAATCTTTGGTAAATCATTTAAGTTTCTGTAAAATCTTTGTGAATCATTCAAAAAGCATTCTGAAATATTAAAATTCTCTGGAAAATAATTTAAATCGTTGTGAAGCCTTCGTGAAATCATTTGAAATCTTTAAAAAATTTTCCGAAATATTTAAAACATTTTTGAAACATAAACTTAAGAATCTAGATATTTTTGTTAAATGGTATGGAAATAGCTCTCTAGATCTCAATCCTATTAAATGCAAAATTACGTTGTTTACTCGCAAATCTCAAACCATTAGCTTCCATTATACTATTAATGGATGTGAATTAGAGAAAGCAAAAATTTATTCGTAATCTGGGATTACATGTTGATTCTGCTGAAATAGACTTTACTGGGAATCGAGACACAGAACTTCCGATTGCCGGTCGGGTCGGAAAGCACGCGATCGGAAATGAGATATTCTGTAGTTCAATTTCCAGTGGAGCGACGGGAGTAGGTCTTTTTTTGAATTAAAAATTTTTTTATTGATTTTCCATCTATTCAACAAGTGGCGTTAAGTATTTTCTGTTATTTGAAGATTTAACTTGATCAATAGATGGATTTCTATTTTCACGTTGATGAAAAAGATATCTACACTGATCGATGGTAACTATCCCTGATGATAATACAGATTCCTTTAAAGACACTGAAACCCCGTTTAAGTTTACTCTTCCGAAACGAAAACATCTGACTTAGGTTTTTTCGGGAAGGGCTCCGAGCCCCATCGTTCTCACTACTACAGGAGCCCCTGCATTTGCTGATGCGATTGGTTGACATATATGTGGGAAGCTTGAATGGGCGGAGCACTGAGAACTTGTGGGGGAGGTGAAAGTAAATCTAAACGAAAAGCAACGCATGAACTTAAACGAGAGTGAACTTATTCGAGCGTAAACTTAAACGGGGTTTCAGTGTAATATGAATTAATTTTCTAACCGAAAATGTATACTATAGAATTTAAGGTAAAATTTAACAACTGTTGTTTAACTGGATGATAGCAAAAATTAAGTAGTTAAAAATCTTTTTTTAGATTTGTTTGGGGGTCTAGAAAGAAAGCTTGGGGTTTTTTAAAGTACTTAGAGACAAAAAGTACGATTTTATTTTTTTACAAACAAAAGTTATTCATATTTTACCTTTATTTTTAAATGTAAATTTTTCCATCGTCGTTAGAATTGTTAAAAATTGCCCAAATAGATGACATCCATGAAAATCAGAATATTTTCACCCGCTCCCCAACAGAAATATTAAGAAATTTACATTCCTAAAAAGATATTACAATCCTCAATCAAAACCGATTAATTTTAATTAAATAGTTAAATCTTTAAACGAAAAGGTAAAATTTCGATTAAAAGACCAATGCATTTGCAAAGAAGAAAGACAAGTTTCAACTGAAACAGAGATTGATTTTCGACCAATCTGAAATAGTTAAATTTTCTGCTGACATGTTAATTTTCAACAAATAAAAAAATCAATTTTTAAGAAAATAGTTATATTTTCAATGAAGAGATGAAATTTAAACTAAAACGATGAACCCTCTACATCAAAATAGGTGAATTTCAATATAACAGATGAATTTTCAACCAAATAGTTGAGTTTTCTACTAAATAAAATCATTTTTAAACAAAAAATGCAAAACAGTTTAATTTCAAGTTAAGGAAATTTATTCTAAACGAAAAATATATAATTGGATATTCAACAAAAAAACTTCAATATAAAATAAAAAACGGGGAAATTATATCTAGAAAACCAAAATTTGGACAAAACAGTTCAGTTTTAAATAAAGCATTTTTAACAATAAAAAGTGAAATTTCTGTTATCTACCAGTAAAACTCGTATATATTTTTAAAAAATATTTATTTCTCAAAATTCGTTGAAATTGAGCCTCATTTATTTTTAACAAATGAGGATTTTAATTTGTATTTTGTGTTTCACCTTCTTGGATTTTTCAAACTATTGGTAAATATAATTATTTTTTTGTTTGTTATTTATTATTTATATGCATAACAAATTTTATAACCGATCAAAATGTGCAATCCTTCTATTTTAAAATAAATACGTTTATTAGTATGTTAAAAATTTCACTATTTGGTTGTTAATTTGTCGTTTCTTATTTCGTTGAAATTCCTTTTTGCCGAAAATTTAATCGTTTCATGTTTAATTAAAAATTAATTTTTTGTTTGTTTAAAGTTAAACTATTTGAATCAAATCAAAATTCGTCATTTTTGCTTAAATTTAACTGATTTCGATTATAAATGAAAATACTTTTTGGTAAAAACACGAAAGGCAGGGATTTAAGTTGATCAACTTTTTGAAAAGTTTATTTTTTATGTTTCAAAATTCTACTGTTTTCCACAAAATTGTTTTTTTTTTGCTTAAAAATTTTATTAAAAATTAATCTTTTTGGGATGTTAATTTAACTATTCCGTTGAAAGTTGAACTCCATTACTAGACATTCATTTTTTTATACATTCAAGTTTAGTTGAAAATTGAACTAATTTTCTGAAATGTGGTGTTTTTGTTGTTAAAAATAAACAATTTTCTGACCTGAAAATTAAATTATTACATTTTTTGTGGAAAGTTTATCCTTCATAAGTTAAATATTAATGAATTTTGTTAAGAGGCAATCTTCTTTTTTGACATTATCTTTCTTGAATAAAAATGTACTTTTTTGTTGTAAATTACACTTTTCGAGTTGAAAATGTGAACTTTTTCTAAAATTTTTGTGTTTTTGATATAAGATTTAAAATTTTTGATTAAAAATGCAACTGTTTATGGTTGAATTAAATTTAATTATAAGAAAACTCGACCATTTAGTTGAAAACGGATACTTGTAGGTTAACATTCAACTATTTGATTAAAAGTTCAACTTCTTGGTTAAAAAATTGAACATTTTCTTGAGAATTCAAACTAATTTGTTAAGAATTCGTCGTTTTGGATTAAAAATTTATTGTTTATGACAAGGCAGTTTTCTTTCATCGTTAAAAATGTATCTTTTTTGGTGGAAAATTAACTTTTTTCTTGAAAATTTTACTTTTTTCGAAAAAAATCGTCTTTTGGCTTAAAATTTCAAGTCTGTAGTGGAAAATGCAACTGTGCCGGATTGAGTTGAAATATTTTTGGTTTGAAAATTCGAATATTTGTTTGAAAATTAATTTTTAAAGGTCAAAAATTCAACTATTTGGTAAAAAATTTCACTTTTTTTCATTTACATTATATCATTAAAAATTTCATTATTTCGTCAAATATATCTTTGCTTGTCAAAAATTCATTATGTCCCGTGAAAAGTTCATCCGTTTTGATTGGAAATTAAAGAATTTTATACTACATTTAATATTGTATCTACATTATTTCCCTGTTTGCGTTGCAAAATCACACCATTTTCCTTATTTTGAGAAAATTCTTGGCTGTGACCATAGTAGATATAAAAGCGGCTAAGTATACTGAAACATTTAGGTAACATCATTGCCTTTTTTAAAGATATCGTAGTATATAAATAAAGAACTAAACAATTGTTCTAGAGCCTTATGCAAATGAAAAAAATCTTCTTTACAAAAAGATACTGAAGAATTCAGGAAAACGAAAACCTGCTTCAGAACGAGATCTCGCGCACGCAGCGGTAGCGCGAGGGCTAGACTCTACGCACGATCTCGTCCTGAAACAGGTATGAGGACGAGAGACCCTAATAGACATGTAAACGGCTAAGCATACTAAAAACGTTAAATGAAATCCTTGCTGTTTTTAAGATATCTAAGAACACGGATAAAGAGAAAAAGGTTCCAGATCTTTATGCCAATCAAAAAGGAAATCTTCACAAAAAGATACCGAAACACTCAGGAAAAGAGATACATGTTTCAGAACGAGATCTTGCGCACGCAGCGGGATCACCAGAGTTAGACAGTACGTACCATCTCGTCATGAAAGAGGTATGAGGATGAAAGACTCTAATAGACATAGAAACGGTAAGTATACTAAAACAGTTAAATGAAATCCTTGATGGATTTTTTGAGATATCGCAGAATCTAAATAAATAAAAAAAAGACAAATGTTCCGGGCCCTTATGCCGATAGAAAAAGTTTTCTTTACAAAAGGATACCGAAATACTCGGAAAAAAGACAACTGCTTCAGAAAGAGATCTTGCGCACATGGCGGGAACACTAGTCAGACTCCACATGTAATCTCGTGCTGAAACAGGTATGAAGATGAAAGACCCTAATAGACATGGAAACGGATAAGAATACTGAAAAACTTAAATGAAATCCTTGCTGTTTTTTAAGATATCGTAGAATATAAATAAACAAATAACAAAACAAATGTTCCAGACCTTATGCCAAAGAAAAAAGTATTTTTCACAAAAAAATATAGTAACACTCAGAAAAAGAGACACCTGATTCAGAAAGAGATCTTGCGCGCTTGGCGGGAGCATCAGAGTCAGAATCTACTAACGATCTCGCTCTGAAAAAGGTATAAGAACGCGAAACTTTAATAGAAATGAAAAAGGCAAGTATACTGAAAAAGTTAAATGACATCCTTGCTATTTTTTTAAAGACATCGTAGAATATAAATCAATAAAAAAAATAAACAAATGTTCTAAACCCTCATGCCAAACAAAAAAATCTTCTTCACAAAATGATACCTAAACACCTTAGTGTTAAATGGATACCTGTATCAGAACGAGACCTTGCGCACATGGCAGGAGCACAATGTCAGATTCTACGTAGAATCTCGTCCTGAAACAGGTATGAGGACGAGTCGTATATCGTCCCCATAATCCTAGGGCCACCCTTATAGACATAAAAAAAGATAAAAATACGGAAAAATTAGGAAAATGGGTACGATGACAAAAAAGGATATGAAAACTGTGAATTGTTAGATTAACTAATTTTTTTATACTAAAATAAATATTCCACAATACTTTCTTTTTCAGAATTAAATTCACCCTTACCTATGACTGAATTTTCATAGAACTTTTCAGTCAAAATGAACTTAACGACTTTATTCAAGATCCGAATCATTTACAGAAATCTTCGGAGATATTAGCATCCAGACTAAAAGAAAAAATTCTTTTTTCAGCAACAAATATAATATTTCATCAAATAATAGAGGCAGATTTGCTCTCCATTTTCTGTTAAGAGAATTCGCTCGTATTCTGCACTCAGTCTGCCGGGTCTTTTAAAAACATTGGATCCAATAGAATACCAGACAATTAAATGGCGTTTTTTATGGACACTTTCAAGAGAATTCTAAAGTGTGTGCTTTTTGCATAATGGCAATAAACTAACTTCAATTCCAATTGCTCATTCCACGAGTTTGAAAAAGGACTATCAGACAATCTTCATTATCTTGGAAAGGATAAAATATTAAGAGCCTCAATAGATGATTTTAGTGGACCTAAAATAGATAATTAATTGTAAGAGCAGCAAAGTGCCTATACCTTGTTTTCGTGTCATTGGGACAGTAGAGCTAAAAATAAACACTGGGTGAGAATTAAGAAATTAAGCATTAAATTCCAGAGATAAAATTATCTTAAGTTCATTACATATTAAACTATGACTGATGAAACAGTTTGTCAAAGCTTTAGAAAAATTAAAAAAAAAAATTCAACAAAACAGTTGAATTTTTTAGCAAAAAATACGACTTCTGTATGAGACAGTAAAGTTACAAACCCAAAAAGTTGAACTTTGAACAAAAAGTTTTGTTTCCGACCAAGAAAAATCACGTTTCTATCATAAAATAAAACGTTTTTACCTTAAGATTAAATTTCAACCAAAGGGATGAATTTTAAATATAAATCTTCCACAACAAATAAATTATTTCTTAACAAAAAGATTTTAAAAAAATTTTTTTAAAAACCTTTTAAAAAAAGTTGAATAATCAAGCAAAAAGAATAATTTTTAATAAAAAAGTTGCATTTACATAAAAAAATTTACTTAAAGAGATGCATTTTTTAATTAAAAATTAAAACAAAAACAGTTGAATTTTCTGTTAAAAAAACATTTTTTAGTTGACTTTTCACGATAAAAATATGAATTTTAACCAAAAAAGATGACTTATTTAAGAAAATTGTTGAATTTTCTACCAAATAGTTGCATTAATATCTAAAAGAGTTGAAATTTCTTTTAAAACAGATTATTTTTATTTTTTAAAAACACAGTTAAATTTTTATCCAAAAGAAGCTTCGGTTAACTTTTCAAGATCAAAATATGAATTTTTTAACAAAAAATGAGTTTCTACGAAAAAATTTAATTTTTAATCCAAAATGACGGATTTTTTTAAACCAAAAAGGATGAATTTTTGACAAAAAACAAATTTTTTTAAAGTTGAACGTTCATCCAGAAAATATTTTATTTCATTTTTCAACGAAATCCAAATTCAGCAAAGACAAAATTTCTATTAAAACATATGACTTTTTGATTAGAAGAAAAAATATTTCTTAACCCGATTTGTTAATCGTGGGTCATTCTAGACCCCAAGGTATTTTTCTTTTGTTTTATTACTCAAAATCCGTGTACTCTGGAAATATCTATCCTCACACTAAACAAACTTTAGGACTAGAGGACCCTCTGTGCTGAATGGAGTTTCTCCAATGGCAGCACATTAGGTACAGTCTTAAGGCTAAAATGTGAACGATTTTTAGTGATTTCTATCTCCCCTAGATGGCGTCTGTGTTGATGCTTGTGTGGTAGAAGGGGAAAATCAGGAATATAGGAACATGGCGGACATGTAAATAACGAGTGAGTGATTATATTAATCACGTCTGCAAATTATTTACATTTTCTGTTTGAAACACATTTACATTATTTTTAGTTTTAAATTGAAAAGAGACCTAAAGTTCGGAATAGTACTCAAGTGTTGGGCCTAATGTCTCAGTTTAAATATTTTTTTCATTTACAATTATGGGAAGAATAATTTGCATAAGCAAACCATTTTATGTAATATCAAAAAACTCAATGCATTTTTGATTATACGCTACTTTATGTTTTCCTATATTGCATAAAATGGTTTGTTTATGTAAATTATTCTTCCTGTAAATCTAAATTTAAAAATATATTATAATTTGCATGGTACGGGTATAGGAGCGGGGTGGAGAGCTTGCCGGAATAGAGCTGTAGTTTGTTCTATCTCCACCAGATGGCGCTACTTTGTTACTTTACTAAGTTCATATTCTTTAACATGGGACTGTAGGCAGTGTGAGTGGCAGCCTGGCCTTCGCAGTGAGCAGATGAAGTGCGCGTTGGGTCTGAAACGACCCATGATAACCTTAACGTCGGTGCAAACTTGTTTTGAGCGTCAAGGTAAGTTTTTAAATTTTTATGAAGTTGATGAGTTTTTTGAAAGATTTTTATTTTTTTGAATCATATATTGATTTTTAATCTCCTAATAGCATGGCGCAGCGTACGTCCACTGAAGTTACATAACACATATTGCAGAGACTGTTTGTAATTACAAGCTGATAGAATTTATGACGTGAATATATTGTTCTTCTTTCTTTGTGAATGTGTATAATTTTTTACAAAAATAAAATTGGTATAAATAGAAATATATCGAGTTATTTCTTAAAACTTCAAATTTGCTCTTTTGAAAAAGGCGCCAATTGAGTTCGTGATTTTTTTCGTAAAAATACGCTTCTTGATATTTACTATGCTATGTGAAAAATTCAAATATCTCAATTTTTTTTAAGTTATGAATTTTGTTATAAATGTCTGTATTTTCGGGAGGTGGGTGTGTTTATCAATAAAAATAAAATATTTGTTTAAATCTTGGTGCAATCTTTATTGTACTCCGTTAAAGAGAAAATATTCAAGAGTGTACAGGAATTTTATTAGATTTTTTTGTTTGATAATTGAGCGTTTTAACATGTTTTGGGTCTAAAACGACCCACGATTAACTGACAAGAGGCCAAAAAAGCGATAAACTGATCGGGTTAAGATAGTTAAATTCTTATCCAGAAAAGATTTCATTTGCCTTTTTGACAGAAAAATTTTAAATTTAAACAAAAAGGAATTTTTTTACAAAACAGATAAATTTTCAACAAAAAAGCAAAATTTTCAACCAAAAAGTATGACTTCTCTACAAAAATGTTCAATTTTTAACCAAAAAGTTGAATGTTTATTCATGAAAGATGAGATTTCTGCTAAAGCAGATGAATTTGAAAAAAAGACAAACTTTCAAAAAATGAATTAAATTTTAAAATAAAGAAGTTGCATTTTTATTCCAGAAAGGTGAAATTTCTTCTAAAGCAGATAAATTAAAAATTAACCTCAAAAAATATTTAAATTTACATCCAAAGATAATTCCAGTTTACCTTTCAACAGAAAAACGAGAGTTGTAAACAATAACTTAATTTTCTGTTAAAGAATCGAATTTTTAAAATAAAAATAAATTTCCTATAAAATACTTGAAGTTTCAACAAAAAAGTTGCAGTTTTATTTTTATCCAAGAAAAATGCAATATTTCTGCTAAACAATATGAACTTTTAAAACAAAAGACAAGTTTTCAGGAAAAATAGTTTTCATCCTTGTTTTTATTAAAAAATTATTTCAGTTCGCTTATCAGTAAGAAAATATAAATGTTAAAGAAAAGGCTAATGTTCTACGAAGAGTTGAAGTATCAACGTAATTTAATTACGGTCCCTCGTTTGAAGTATCAATATATTATTTAAAATTTTTTAAAATTATCTGCTATATCATCAGAGTTTGTACCTTACCGACAGTAGATCAACCCTACAAAACATGAAGGCAGAAAATCTACACAATATCGATCAAGTTAAGAATCTTCAATAACAAAAAATGTTTAACGTCTTAATAAGACTAGATGGAAAATAATATTTTTAATTTAAAATTATAATTATTTCCTGACCGAAAATCAGAAGTTTTGCGGTTTGATTCCCAATGGAGTGAAGATAGAGTAGGATCATTTTTTTCAAGAAATAATTTTAATTTTAGTCCCTTTGCAGGGAAACTCATCTTTCGTTGGTTCAGCTATCATTTTTTCCCCGTACTCACTTATTTTTCGACAATCTCAGGCCTGACTAATAACAGCTCTTTTCTGAACTTTTTATCGCAGCATTATTCAAGAAGATAAACTGTAATTCCTTTATCGGAAAAGTTGATCAACCCTTGGCAATATGCGGACGCTATCCTAGCGACTATAGATAATAAATGTCTATTTCTGACTTTTAATGTAGCTTTCGATGGGTTCACGTGGTTGTGGCATTCAGAGGGAATGGGGGAAGGAAAGGAGGGTGAACGCGGTTTTTGTCAGTCTCGGATGACCGAACATTTTGTGCGATAGAAATAAACGCGGATGGCAAAACAATGGTCCACCAGCGAGGGTACATGTGCGCGTGTATATTTTGTATGAATATGAAACGAAACCGCCTTTCATTGCACCCCACTCTCTAGGGTCCTCAACCCCAATGTGCTACCCTGTCCCATGCGACGCGAAGCGATGGTACCGGCTACCGGTAGACCAAGAGCGAATGAGAAGTGACGCTGCACTACGACAGAGGCGCAGAGCAGGGCCATTATCGTTGTACCAAAATCGGACAGGGATTTCCAGACTCTGTCGATTTATCATACTTCTGGATGAACGGACACATTAACGAAAATTCCCTGAATACACCTAACGCTTCACTCTCGCAACCGAAAACAATTTCTGGTGAATGGTCAACTAAGTTTACTTGGTTGACGAATTGTTTTATTTGATTAAGGCCATGTGACGAGAGGGTCACGTGACCAAACCTGGTCTTCGATTTTTCTTTTCCAACTTACATCTAAACGAAATGAGGTATCGCTCTGAAAGTTTGGGAAATGAAAGATGAGGTAATAAAGTCCATGTATCTGCTTTGTTCGGGTGGAAATTTTGAGAACAAATTTTTTTTTTAAAGAAAATACCAGTGGAAGTTTTCTTTCCCAACTTACGTCCACACGGAATGAGATATTGTGTTAAAAATTTGGCATGATAAATAGAAGGAATGCAAGAATTTCTCTCTGGTCCTAAATAATTAGAATAGTGAACAAAGTTTTTTTTTAAATTTTTATTTTGCAGAAATACCGACCGTGCTGCCGTCAAACCCTGCAAGCAATTTGCAATGTTGTCAATGAGCAAGTTATGAGGTTTATATTTATCAAAGTGGGACAAAATAACAAAAATTGCTGATGAACATTATGCACCAATAATGCAAAAACTAATGTTTGCTCTTGAAATGCAAATAAACATATTTGGTCTGACATACGTATCAGTCTGGTATCAGCTGTGTCAAAGCAGCACTAGTGCAGCGAGTAGACAACTTCGAACTTCTATGGGTCTGTGGGTAAAAAAGATTGCATTCTTACCGTCAGAGAAAGTTAAAAGTCAAACTTTTGCTGTAAAACCTAAATATGTCCGTCGATAATCATTATTTGCACTAATAAACTTTTTTCTTCCTCTCACTCTTTGTAAGGCCACAAACGATCCTTTAATATTTATTAACATTTCCCGAAAAAAATTTCCGCGTTACTTAAACTTTTATTTTTCAATATGGGTGAAAAATATTGATCTTAGGGCTGACTTGATTAGCTGTTACACTGATCACATGACCTTAAACGTCTTACCCGATTTGAATGAATGGTTGAATTAATTTGACACATCGAGTTTGTATCTAGGTTATCAACCAATCAAATTTCCCATAAATTAACAGAGTAGCTAGAAATGGATCCTATATAAAATATTAATTCCACGATTAATTCAAAACACGCCTTCGTGAAAACGTACCCTTATACTTAAATTAAAGAAATAATAGTTCCTCGTGCATCCATGTGCGTATTGGGGCGCTGCAGCGCTACTTAGTTTTAGACATTCAAAATGGTGGTCTAACCATTTAATGTGTCAGCGTGTTTGTTGGCGGAATGATGTAAGCAATAGTGTAAAGGTTATACTTAAGCGAAGCCTTTTAAATTTGCAAGTTACATTAGGCGAGCTAGTAAAGGGTTGGTTTTTCACTAATTCTAGACCGTCGCCAGTTTTATTCTTTCGTAACTTCAGACATCTGTAAGAGAAATGGAAGTGTTCGTTTTGCGAAAATTACTGGAAACCTAGGACCTACCCAGCGATTTAATTCAAATTTTAAAGAAAAGTTATTTTCTTGCTATATTCTTAACCCTTTTAAAAAGATTAAAGGCTTCATTATGAGATTTAAGATTCTCAGAGCGTCTTCTAACCTCTAACCAGGGTTGGTCAGTTACGCGTAAATCGAGTATTTTATACGTATGGGTCATTCCACGTCAGATTTACCGCTAAAATTTAAATTCACTCAAAGTTTTATTTTTCTTGATTTTAACAAAAAAACAGAAGACACGTATTTTTTCTTCTCAATATGATATGTGAAATTCACAAGTTATCATTATTTGAACTTTCAGAATCTAATGAACATCACTTTTTTGAAATGCTCAAAAGTAACAATTATTTATTCATTAGAATCTGGATGTTTTATTATGAAGTTCATAATTGTTCATACTTTGACTGTGTAATATGCAAAAAATATTAATCATTTATTTATCCGGGAAACATGCAAAAATATTAAACAAATTGTATTTACAAGAAAAGGGTATCTCTGAAATGAAATTTTTTCCTATGTAATTTTGCAATATACTTAAGAGAGTATCTCACAAAAATTTCAGAGTGGACGGTCAATAAGTTTTTGAGATATAACAAATAATGTAGAGCCGTGTTACTTTGAGCGCGAGCTGCAGCATCGTCTTACCCAGTCTACCACGAGCATGTAAAGTCGAGTTCGTTTTTTTCAAATTCTGTTGAATAAATTATGTTTAGCAAACTCGTTATATGCATAAACAATGTTTTTATTATTATCAGAAGAACAATAATTCGTATAAGCTGTAGTATTGTGAAGGAAAACATTTCTATGCAGCACAGTAAAATCGTTAGATACGAATTTCCTTATCTATTTCGCTTTTCGTTTCAGAGCTCGCTTTGATACATTTTTTGAAAAGCTAACATATTCAAAACTAGGACAAGAAGAGTAAATTTTCACTTTTAATTGGTGATTTTGCACGGGTTCGATGTAATGTGACATTTGTTCCCCTTTACTGTTACGCAATTTTCAAATCGAACTTTTAAAATTTTAGTAGCTGCTTTATAATCTCGTTCATTTTTGTAAATCACCGATATATTAGAAAAACACCCGTCATTCTTTGCCCATTCATACAGTTCCAATGCCGAAATTATTTGACTATCTGCACTCATTTTTAGATTTGCTCTTCGTGCTTTTCTTTTTAGAGCCCCATCTACTCCGTCACAAGGGCCTTTTCCATGTGCCGTGGCTTGAAAATGCCACTTTGCAGAACGACCGAAATCTTGCTCATGGTGATAAATAGTTGAAAAATGTTTCACGTTTTTGAATTGCTGGGGCGCTCCATCCGAAAAATACGTAAACTGCGACTGAGTCGTGTTTTTTACAGTCCGAAATAAAAACCAAAGTCTTGTGCTGAATTGAACCATCATTTTTGAAATAAAAAACTATTGGGAAAATTGTTGCCTGGTCGTTATTCCAATGAACACCAGGGACAGCATTTTTGATAACAAACGCATAATTTTCTGAAAAATCACAAATTACAAGACATTGCTCATCTTGCAAATTTTTTTTTACATTTTTATAACAAATTGCCTGTTCATTCGCGATAAAAGAATGAATAAAGAATGCTTTACCAGACTCGCAAAAGTTTTGAATGAATTGTTCGGTTGAAACTGTTAAAGATTGTTTAGTTGTTCTAGGTTGTGAAAACCACTGTTTGTAACTTATCTGCGGAACGTTACTTTTATCAAAAACTGTCGACAAAATATTGGACAAAATTTGGAATGTGGGGCAGTCTTGACATTGTCCAAAAAAACATTTCTCTGTCGGATTTGGGCAAAGTGAAAGCAACAAAATATCTTGATAGTTGCTTACAGGATGGTTTTCTTTTTTCATCAAATTCACTATGTGACTTCCTGTGAAGTATAACTAAATATTTAATTGTGTCTTAGAATTTTTGATGTTTTTAAAATGGAAGAAACCAGGCGAAAATAATGAAAAACTCAATAAACAAAATGAAAAATTGGAGTTGACTTATTTGTTTTACGATCATTTAACTTAACTCAATAAGTGCGTTAAATAATATTGAATTTTAAATAACTTTTTCTACGCTGTTTATCTGATGCCATTAGCTTCATATTTTCATGGATGGGGCAAACGCAAACAATATGTGTTCCGACTGAACCAGCCAAAATACAATGATCTGGCCTGAGCGAGCAAAATTTATTCAAGCCAACTTTCATATTAGTATTTTCCTTAATCAATTTCAAGTATATTTCTTTCAAG
Organism: Belonocnema kinseyi; assembly: GCF_010883055.1. Taxonomy (NCBI): domain Eukaryota; kingdom Metazoa; phylum Arthropoda; class Insecta; order Hymenoptera; family Cynipidae; genus Belonocnema; species Belonocnema kinseyi. The sequence goes on along the minus strand of NC_046664.1, from coordinate 77,162,436 downwards.
TTTCCCAATATTAAACGTTTTTGGAAAACAACAGATTTCCCATTTATGTTCACCGATTTTGTATCTTTTTGCCCAGGCATTGGAGAACTAACATCGTCGTATTCATAAAACTCTTTAATTTTAGTTTCTGTTTCGGCAGAAATAGCTTTACCTGCAGTTAAATAAACCGATAAATTTAAATTTAAAAAATTTTCAACATGGCTTACGTTAAATGTTTAAGCAGCTAACAACTATTAAAATTAACTAATGATAAATAACTTAAAAATTCGAACTACTGCTAACCAGCTCTGTTGGGATGTGTTAAAAAAATTCCCTCTCTCAGTGTAAACTCTCGAACTTTGCGTATGAAGTAACGCGAAGTATTCATTAATTTAGCTATCTTACGCACAGACCATTTTGTTCCCAAAACTGTCAATATTTGAATTTTCTCTTGCTAGCTTTTATTTGGGTCATGAAACTTTGCTTTCAATTCAGAAATAAACTGAGGACTATGTTCATATTCATCCTACAATGAGTAAACATGCCACAAATATTTAAATGTAAAAAACATTGATAATTAATGAAAAATTTCCAAAACATCAACTTTGAATTCAGAATAGGAAAGCAAAAAATGTCGTCTTCTGAAATGTCAGGGTCAGAGACACTTGAATTCTCAGGGTTAGAGTTGAAGTCATTTGACGTTTTTTATTGTGTCTGAATAAATTAATCACATGCATAAAAAAGTAATAACGCGATTTGGAAAAAATTTGACAAACTAATAAAGCAAGTACTCACTCGTTTCTGTAACGCACTGATTCCCGATTTTTTTTCTACATGGTGCACACAAAACATCGCTTGATCTTAAAAATTGTAATTTCTCTGAGATCAATTTTGACGGTTGGCGTAAATTGGTCCTTTGACTTTTTAAAGAGTGCGTTTTTTCATTTAAGGGATTACAACACAGGGTTTTGAATTTTACCACCGACATTTTTAACAAAAAATGCAAAATGCAAAATGAAACACTGCGTGAGTGAAACTGAACTGCCGACTGTCAGAAATCGACACATTCAAGAAAAATGGCAAATGTGCAAAACATTATGTTTTGGTCGTGGTGTCAACAAGCAAGATCTTCGCCTCCGCTAGATACAATCTTAGAACAAAGTCGCACGTGTATCGGTCGAAGTAACACGGCTCTACATTATTTGTCATATCTCAAAAACTTATTGACGGTCCACTCTGAAACTTTTGTGAGATACTCTTTGAAGTATATTGCAAAATTACATAGGAAAAAATTTCATTTCGGAGATACCTTTTTCTTGTAAATGCAATTTGTTTACCTTTTTTGCACGTTGCCCGGATAAATAAATAATTAAAATTTTTCGCATATTACGCAGGCAAAGTATGAACAATTATGAACTTCATTATAAAACATCCAGATTCTAATGAATAAATAATTGGTACTTTTGAGCATTTCAAAAAAGTGATCTTCATTATCTTCTGAAAGTTCAAACAATGATAACTTGTGAATTCCACATATCATTTCAAAAATAAAAAATACGTGTCTTCTATTTTTGTGTTAAAATCAAGAAAAATATAACTTTGAGTGAATTTAAATTTTAGTGGTAAAGCTGGCATGGAATGACCCGTATATTACGTTTTTGGTGTAACATACGTCGAAAACAGTAGAAAACTTCTGTAAGTTACGTTTTTAAGTTGGCCAACTTGCAAAATCAGGTTCATCAGTGTTGACAAGTACATAAGCTTATTCTTGAAATATCATAATTATTTATCATTTTGAATAATGCGTTATAGTAATTGAAAATAATAATTACGCTTGGACTGAGAAGAAATACCCAACATCATTATGTAATCCCATGGCAGGATTTTTTTTTCGAGCGGAAAAAAGACGAAATCTTTCGCAGTGTGTCGTTTGATTCTTACGATAATAATTATTATTTTCCATATTGCTTAATATTATACAGGGTTTCCAAAAAGTCCCGGGCAGCCAAATAAATCCTTAGGGATAATTTTTTTGCAGAAGGTTGAGGTCATTCTTGAAGGAACTTTCAACAAGGAATTCATTGATGAGCTTAGTTTTGACCTTGACAATAACCTTCATGGTTATTTCAAGGTCACCTTTTTTAAATGGAATGACGCATTTTTGACATTGGCAATCGAAAGAGCAGAAAATTTTAAGTTAAAAAGTGTAGTCAGGTCATAGGTAAGATATGACCTTGATGGACGTATCAAAGTCATTCTAACTTCAATATGGTCTGAACATTTTTTTGCAAGCTATCTTGTGAAAATCATCAATAACTAATCGAATAAGTAACTGTATCGACTAAAGGAATTAGTAATGATACTAATGAATGAGTTGGTAAATGTATTGCTGGTTACTATTTGAAATGGTGGTTTGAATTAAAATTAAAAACTAATTTTACAATTTAGAGAATTTTTTTAAAATACATCAAGAAATCAATGAAGTCAGAACAGTTTCAATTTTTAAAAAAGTTAGTTCAGTCCGAATTAAAAATATTTTATATTAATTATTAAAACTAGAACACTAATAACTTTTTCCAATTGCTGCACACTGAATTCCTCGAATGTTTTTAATTTTTCTGAAAAGAAATTTTAGTTAACCTAACTTTTTCCAACTGCACTTTCGCAGTTTCCTTTACATTATTCACTTATTTACTAGTATTAAGCTAAAACTTACCTATTTTAAAGAAACAAATCAGATTTCACAAATAATAATATTTATGTTATCAGAAAAAATTCCACTTGCAATCAATTATTGCAGTTACAATTATCCTGGCAGCAGCAGCGTGCTTGCGCCTGCGCTATGCTTGAGGCGCCATTTAATTTCAGCGCTGTATTCAAAATAAATTGGAACATGAAAGATTTTTTCACAAAACCATGTTAGTGCCACTTATTTAAAATTACATTTTATTTGCTCCAAAATTCTTTAAAATTACATTACACATTTTTGTAAGTAACTTTTTCAATTTAGAAATTCTTAATTAGGTTTTGTCTTCTTAATTTTACAATGATCTTATGATAAACTAAATATTCTCACTTTGAACGAATTATTAAAATTGTAATTAAGAAATTGAATTTTATTTTCTATCGAAGATTTTAGAAAATTTTAATATATTTGATTTTTATAGTTTTGAGAACGCTCTTTTGCTTTTCTGTATTTTTTCGTATTAATCACACGTTTGTCCTAAAATCTTGTAAGTTAACTAACTCAATTCAATTTTATTTATTTATCAACAAACTATAATAGCATAAATTTAAATTTATACTTATTTAGTTTTGGGTTAGTTAGTGTCGCGATCTCGCGAAACCGGACAGCATTTTTAAGATGCATTTTAATTCGGGCTTGAAAATTTTGCCACTATTGCAATAACAATAAACAATAAGTTATAACGAACTTCCATTAATGCATATAATAAAAAATTGGATATACAATATGCAAAAAATACGAATTATTGTCGAAGAAAAATGAAATATAAATTCTAGCCTAACTTTTAGGTTAGAATATTTAGATAGTAAACATTTCATCGAAAAATCGATCAAATAAAATACGCAAGTATTACTAACTCTTGCATAGCCAACCAGATACCCGGGTAAATGTTAAATAATTTTGTTTCTACAAAAAAGTACCCGCATACAAACATAAAGGAATTGATGTAATTTATCACGAATAAATTATGGTCCTTTAAATTAAAATTATTTCTTGAAAAAAAGATCCTACTCCATCTTCACTCCATTGGGAAAAAAAATTTAATTAAAAAATTAAAACAAAATTATGGTCTTCTGCAATTTCTTTGCTACTCATTGCATTAGTAAGTTGATATTCCAAAGCAGGTGAGTAGAATAGGCTCACCTATTCATTTAGTTAGATACAATGATACTAATTGCATTAGTAGAATTTCCAGTAATTTAGAATTAGATAGTAGGATGACTACTTGAACCGTTTCAATTACTGTCACTGGTTGAATCAGTATTTTGAATTGTGATTGGTGAATCAGTGATTTTCCGACTTTGGATTAACCAGTAAGTGACTCAAATAAAAGAGCGTTACTGAATATATCAGTGACTAAAATTGGATTGAACCTTGAATTTGGTTACGATCATAAATTAAATTGAAACATCCGTTCATTTTGATTTCGGTAAATTACTATCAGTTTTATTAATAACACAGGCCCACAAAAAAACAAGTTTTCTGTACGAGACAAGTGACTAGGGTACCCATATGGATTTTTGAGCCGCTGCATCCGAATATGGCCGCAGAATTTCTCCTGCACGTCTCAGTTTTCCCCTAGATAAAAAAGTAGGGAAAACCCTAGGGATTTTCTAGCCAAACAGATCATAAAAAAAATTTGTCTGCACGAGGCAAGTGACTAGATTACTATTATAGATTTTGAGATGCGGAATCCAAATTTGGCATCAGAATTTCTCCTACACGTCTCAGTTGTTTCCTAGATGCAGAAAATAAGAAAAAACCTAGGGATATTCTGGAAGTTATTTTGATAATACCAGGTATACGCGAAAAACAAAAATGCCATATTCTTTGCAGATTTGTGTGCTAAATCTAAATTTGAACTCCAAATTTTTCGGGCTTGTTCCACTTTCTCTCTAGATTCAAAATGTAGGAAAAAGTCTAGGGAATTTCTGGTCACACAGGCCCACAAAAAAAAGCTGTCTTCACGGGACAAGCGACTGATTTCGCACGCAAACCTGTAAAGGGTAAGCTAGACTTGGATTATGCGGCTCAAAATCAAAAAAAGAAGCCTAGTCCCTCGTCTCGTAACGAAAAATTTTTTGTATGGCCTGTGTGACTAGAAAATACTTAGGCTTTTTCCTACTTTTTGCATATAGGGGAAAACTGAGACGAGTAGGAGCAATTCTGAGGCTAGATCCGGATTCAGCGTATGGATAAAAAAAGATAGAGATATTCAATCCTTCCCAAATTCACATTTTGTATCCCACAAACACTATCTTTTTCTTTTCACGCCCTATCCGTCGCGTCTACTTAGATCTATCTCTTTGTATCCCTGACTCTATCCCTTACAGTTACAACTGTCTATCTTTTTCTATTCCAAACTACCCACTATCACAATATATCATATCTATCCATTTGAATTCACTAAAAAATGTAGTATTCTCATGCAACACAATTTCCTATGTTTACGACTTAATAGTCGAAGTTTGAACTCTGCAAAGGCATTTGCTGACCCTCCAATTATAGATGGTGCATATGATTTTACTTGCATCTGACTTTTACAGTCAGCCACCCACTGGGAACCTGCCGCTACTGAGTCAGGGATGTACGTGAACTAGCGAGCGCCTCGCTAAAGATAGACGTAGACAAACGGAAGATTTATTTGTATAGAACGATTAGGATTCAAGAAGATAGGGATATCTCGCATTAAGAAAGAATAGAAATGGATTCACTTGGGTAGAAAGACTGAGATTCAACAATATAGAGCTATTTTATATTTAAAAAGATAGAAATGAATTCACTTGTATAGGAAAATAGGGATTAAAAAAGATAGGCGAAATTTGTTATTTCCCGAAGGATAGAAAAAGATAGAGGTAGATAAGTGGAAGATTGATTTAGATAGAAATACTGGGATGCAAGAAGATAGGCCTATCTTATATTTCAGAAAAAATAGAAATGGATTCACTTGGTTAGAAAAATAGGAATTTAAAAAGTTAGACAAAGTCTTAGATTGCCTAATGGATATAAAAGTATAGAGGTAAATAATCTGTGGATTTATTTAGATAGAACGATTGAGATTCAAGAAGATAAGGCTATCTTATATTTTAGAAAAGATATAAAATGATTCAATGAGATAAGAAGCTACGGATTGAAAAAGAAAGAGAAGATATTGAATAGACTAATGGATAGAAAAAGATAGACGTGGATAAGTGAATGATTCATTTGAAAAAAAAAAACACTGGAAAAGGGATCGGGAGTGGAAAGAAAAGGATACATGTAGATAAGTGTTTGATAGACATGAATACGAAGATTAGGATTCAAAAAAATAGAGGTGATTGTAGATTGAAATAAAGATAGAAAATGATCGAAGGGATAGACCTGGGATCAAGATGGATACATCGGTTCTTTTCATTTCAAACTTGAAGATAGCAAATGGTTCAAACGGATAAGATACTCTATCCATTTACTTCAGGTAGCCTAGTCACTTGTGTCGTGCAGACGCATTTTTTGTATAGCCTGTGTGACTAGAAAATCGCTGGGCTTTCCCTACTTCTTTCATCTAGGGGCAAATTGAGAAGTTTCGGAGAAATTCTGAAACCAGATTCGGATTCAGCGGCTCAAAATCCATAAAGGTAGCCTAGGCGCTTGTCTCGTGCAGACTTTTTTTCGTGAGCCTGTGTGTTTAATTATCATCAGCAGGGAAAATGCATCCCGAACGAAAAGCAGATTCTTCGAATATCATTGGTATAACCAACAGGTTGAAAGCTGAGCCAGTATTATGTCGTTGCTCTTCGCGGGGGTTAAGTGGGTGGGATGGTAATAAATACGGGCAAGTTTTGCGAATAAATTAAGCAAGTTTCTCGCTGTTAAGGGGTTCTGCGCGAGAAGGGGTGGGTCTTTGAAATAGAAAGGACTAGGGAAGTATAACAACCCCTGCTAGGGGTGGTCGTGTAAACAGGACCACGAGAGGAGCTGTGGTACAGAATCCTCGAGATAGAGATAGACGAGTGTCGGCAGCCTTCTTGAGCTCGTATTTGCATCTATATTGTATATTGTTCAGTGTGCAAAGTATGTGTATGTGAAAGCGCTCGCAATAAGGCAGCAGCCTGAAGAGGATTGTGTGCATCAGCTCCTTCCGGAAAGTTTGTTTCGAGATTTTCATTACTGGGATTGACCTTATATACACTTAATCAGTTACCAGAACTGATAAACTATGATTAACTCTTATTACCCAGCTGAACAATCCTGTAGAGGAATATTGGAGGATCCTGGACATGTTTTTAAACAAGATTCTTTACATGATCCTGCACTTGAGTCTGTACACGTAATATAAACTAAATATCGAGAGAGCCGAGCCACTGGCGAACCCTCATGGATTATTTATTATCCAAGTTAATTTAAAGGATCCTGTTTCTAACGGATCCTGTTCATGCAAGATCTTGTTCCTGCAGAATCATGTTTCTGCAGGATCTTGATTCGGTTTCAGCAGGATCTTGATTCTGTTCCTTCCAGGTTCCTTTACAGGAACCCTCAAGATTACCTATACAGGTTCGTGTGCAGTTTCGTGAAGAGGAAGATGCCCAGGATCCTCCGAAGTTCCTGTGCAGGAACTTTCAGCTAGGTAGAAGGATGATTTCCATACGACTATAATTTTAGTCTTTAATAATTCATCTACTACAAACGGTTGCAGATTTTTTTTTAATTTGGTGAAGAAAATCTCAAAAGCTTGGATTCAATAATGAATACAAAGAGGAAAATTAGAAAAATGGTCTTTTTTGAAGACATTTTATTATCTTGCTTTTTGAAATCCTTTTGATGTTGTAAAATATTTTTATGAAGACCTTAATACAATCCAAGCTTTAGACAATAGATTTAAAAAATTTTGTAATTAATGTTTTGGAATGATCAATTTCTTATAAAGAATGACTTTGAACTACCAGGTGTATACATAAGAAACCGGTATTTTTTCAAGAAAAAAACACATTTATTTCAAGAGAATGATAACAAATATTTTATTCAAAGTATGCGCCCTCGCT
>NC_046664.1:77120859-77154593 GCF_010883055.1 Belonocnema kinseyi | reverse complement strand
CGCCAATTAGCACAAATGGTAAGTTCCGACAGTGCCTACAAGTGTGCCTACTGGCCGCTAGATGGCAATACCGGTTTCATATGTATACACCTGGTAAATTCTTGAATTTTCTAGAAAGTAGAATAGTTCTCAACCAAAAGACACGCTTTTCCTAAAAAAATGTAATCGTTCGTATTTCAACAAAAGCAAAGCTTGGTTTTAAATTTAAAAAAATTTAAGTGTAGCAAAAAAGACGAATTTCAAACAAAATACCCGAATTTTTAAGTAAATAGTTAGAATCTCATCTAAAAAAGAATAATTTTTCACCAAAAAGAAAATTTTTTTCGTTTTTAGTTCAAATGTAATTTCAATAAAAAAAATTATCAAAAAGTAGTTGAATCTTCAATCCAAAACACAAATTTTCAAGAAAACAGTTAGACTTTAAACCGAAAGCGATACTTTTTTCTAATTATTTAATTTTCAACAAAGTGGATTAAATTGGTATCAAATAGCTGAATTTCCAATAAAAAGTATGCATTTTAGAGCAAGAAGATTACTTTTCTATCGAGAAATACGAATTTTTATCAAAATATTTATCGATTCAAATAAAAAAGATAAGTTTTGACAAAAAAGGTAGTGACATTTTCAGTTTAAAAAGTTAAGTTTCTATTAAAAAAATGCATTTTCAACCAAATAATCAAAGTTTTGACTAAAGGGATGACTTTTCAACTAGAATGATGCATCTGTAAATAAAAAATATGTTGTTTAAAAAATACATGAATTTTAAATCAAATATTTAAATTTTCAATTAAAAAATTAATTTTTAAGCATAAGGAGAAGAATTTTTCACTAAAAGAGTTTATGAGAAGTTTCTTCAATTTTTTATAAAGTAGTTGAATTATAAACTAAACAGATAACATTTGACCAAAAATTAAAATTTATAAATTAATTTCTAACAGCAAAAAAATATGAACAGTATAGTTAAGTTTTCTATCACAATAGTTCAATTTTTATCACAAAAAGACGAATTTTCAACAAAAGAGTTATATTTTTAACCAAGCAATGGACGTCTTAAATAATTTCTTGAATTTCCTACAAATTGTTGAATTTTCAGCGAAAGGATATATGCATTATATAACAAAAAAATATATAAATTTTCAATAAACTAGAGGATTTAAAAAAATATAGTAAACTGTTCTAACAAAAAGATTAAATGTCTATGAAGAAAGATAAATTTTTGAACAAAAACTGGGTTAGGGCAAATTACAGTTTCAAAAAATCATTTTAATCAAAGAAATAAATTTTTAACAGAAAAAATTAATTTTCTACCCAAATAAATTAATTTGCAACAAAATATATGACTTTTTAAAGAATTTTTTAACTTTTAAAGAAATTTTCAAAGTGGAATAATTAAAATTTTAACAAAACAATTAATTTGCAACACAAATTGTAAACAAATTATTTAATTTTTTAATAGAAAAATTGGGTAAATTTGGATTTTTAAAACTGCTATTTAAATGTAAATAATCTTAGTAATAATTCGAATCAAATTCATATAGTCGAATTTATTTCTACTTTGATGAATAGTTTATCCAGAAATACAATAAAATTTATTTTTTATGATTTTTGAATGTTGAAAAAATATTAAAAGCACGTTTTCGGATAATTCCACAAGTAGCGAGAAACATTTTGTTGATCAAAAAATAAAATGTACTGTTTAACAAAAATTGTAACTGAATAAAAGTTGTTGTAATCACAACAAATTTAATAAACAAATGCATTGGCCAGGAATTTTTCGACAGAAAATTTTTTTTACATCAAATTTTGTTCAACAAGGAATTTTTTGATAATTTTAGCAAAATTCATAGTTTGTTGTATAATTTTATGATTTTTTTAAAAACATATTTAATAAAATAATGCATTATTCGGGCTACTATCGGCAGCAACATTCTTTTTTTCAATAGCAGTTCTTTCAATTGGAAACTTCATGGCAATTGAAGCAACATCTATAATTAGTTGATAAATTTAGTGATTTTTTAAAACAAATACAATGAAAAAATCCATCAATTAGACATTTTTTGACATAAAAATTCGATGTCAACTTTTTTAATTAGGATCTTCATGATAATTTCAGAAAAATTAATAACGTTTTTTCAATTTTATAATTCTTTTAAACAAATTTAATAAGCAAATTCATTCTTGGGCATTTGTCAACGGAAAAATTCTATTTTTTTCGATTTCAGACTTTTTCACTGTGATCTTCATAATAAATTCAGAAAAATTTATGATCAATTGATAAATTTTATGATTATTTAAAACAAATTTTACAAAAAAACGCACTTTTCGGGCATTTGTGGATGGAAAAATTAGTTGTTTTTTTATGTCAGTCTTTTTAATTGGGAACTTCATGATTATTTCAGCAAAATTTATGATTAGTTGATACATTTCATGACCTTCTAAACAAATTTAATAAACATATTTATTATTTGGGTATTTGGCCACGAAAAAGTTGTCGAAAACTTTGGAAAAGTTGAAAAATTCTTATTAATGCATTGGTTTATTTAATTTAATTATAATATTAACAATAATAATTTCACGAAGAAATTCCTGCATATTTATTATTTTACATATTATTTATCTATAAAAAGATTAAAAGATTGATATAAAATAAAAATAAAAGATTTATATCATTCTAATTTAAAATTTTATAGGTTATTCGCTTAAAAAAATATTATTAGGTAGAAAATTAAAAATAACTAAATTGCATTTCAAAATTTTTAAGAATAATATTGCGTCACAAATTAAAAAAGTTTTTTCATTTTTGTAGATTTGAGATTTCAATTTATAATTTAAAAGACATCTTATTAACAAATATTTATCTTCAAACGTTTCTATTATTGATTAAGAGTTTGTAATAGTTTATTTTGAATTTTTATAAATTTCTGCGGCTAACAACAATTCCACCTCCGAAGAATACAAAAAAATTATTATTAATTAATTATTTATTTATTATTTATTAACGATTGATTAGCTATTAATTAATTATTATAATAATTGAAAATTAAATCTCCATTATTTTGTTCTTAATTTCTAAATAATTAATTTTTAGCAATAAAAATTATTTAAATGTCAAAATGCCTTATGTATTATCGTTGCAACATATTGCAAATACATATATGTTTGTATTTATATGAGTATAGATAATGTAGTGCATGTTAGATTCTCTATCCACCAAAAAGAACTCGAATAAATATTCTCACATTATAATATGCAGTAAATTTTAATGAATTGTCATATTATTATTTTATAAATAGTAATAATTTTTAACCCTCAAATGGTACACTGGTGCGAATTCGCACCCGAAGTTTTTTTTATTTTGTTGGCATTTACGAAAACACAGCTGCACAGCTCACATATATTAAATATATATGTTAAACATGTGTGATATATGCTAGTTGTTTATTATATGTATAATATATTAAATAATTAATATTAATATTGCAATCAAACAAATTCACACTAGTGTACCGTTTACGTTTGCTGGGTTGGAGTGCACCGTTTAAAGTTTAATATTTAAAAATAGTTGTTCATTAATATTTTAGTTAATTTTCAATATTACTTTCAATAATTTAACATTTAGAACCTCTGAATAGAATTTCAAATTATTGCAGAGTTTTTAGAGTATTAAGATCTGACTTCAAATTTCGTAGAGATTATAAAGACGTAAATAAGAACTTGTATTGTACTAAATACGACCTAAGAGAATCAAACAAGGATCATTCAGCACCAAAAGAATATAAAAAGGACCTGAATTTCGACATACACACTATTTTCAAATTATGTAATATTTTTTATAAAATCTGTAACAAAATGTTGAAAAACGAACATAGTTTTTTTTAAAGAAAAGATAATTACTGCATGCATAGCGCGCATAATATTCTTGTGATAATTACAAATTATAAATTGATGGTAGTTAAATTTCCTCGAATTAAATTTTCGCATGAAGTTAACGGCTTGAAAGGCGATCAGGTGAGATGCAGTAATTATATTCAAAGTGGGTTGAAAATACGATCGGAAGGTAAGAGCCATATAATGGAGATCCGGTAATCATCTATTGGATCTGAAAATTTTCCATGGTGTGAATTCTCAATATCGACAAAATGGTGTTCTGCTGACTGACATCGACGGTGATAGATCGTCGAGCACCGACTCCCATCCAGCTAACATCTTGCATTGCTAAAAAAAATCGTGAAGAAGAAGTTGGAGAAAGAACGTGAAAGAGGCCAAGGATGTAAAAGGTGATAGATGGAAAATGAAATCCTTTTCCTGAAAGTCCGTCGAGTCGCCCTCACTTTAGCCGTTTTTCAATTCCAAGGAGACACGTCTTTCCTTCTCACTTTTTTTTTAGCAGACCTTTAAGGAATGATTTTATTTGGAGATATAAATAAGTGACGACTTTATACTAAGTCAAAATGTCATTGATTCGATTTTATCAGATGATATCATTCTGGTTATGAACTTCAGATTATAATGACTCACTTTTGCGGATACAAAACTCATTTTTGCACAACTTTATTTGTATCTGTTGAGTAGGAATTGTTATAAGAAAATTATAAATGAAATAATATTTTTTAAACAAGGAATCTTTCAGGAAATTTTAAACTTCAAGGTGAAAGGAAATTAAAAGTATAAAAAGTAAAAACGATCAAATTACAGTTAAAAAAATTATTTTCAATAGAATAGTTAAATTTTTAACTGAGGAGATGAATAAACAATTGTTTCTTACTTTATCGACTAGAGGCAATGCAAGTTCCTACTTTACCGACTGATGACAAAACAACCTCTTACTCTACCTTCTCTACCCTACCCTATCATCAGTCCTAGCTGTCTGATACCATGGCGAAAATTCTGTTAACTAAGAAGAATCAATTTTCAACAAAATAATTAAATTTTTTAATAAAAATCATACATTTCTAACCAGAAATGGAAAAGTTGAATTTAAAAAAAAAATTAAAAAAGGAAAGAAAAATTCTAAAGAAAACAGTTAGATTTAACTGTTTTGTCAAAACAAATTAACATATTTTATAAGAAAAATTATGACAATATATTGCATTTTTTGGCCATAAGGACAATTTTTCTAAAATAGAGTTGACTGGTTTATTTTTAAACAAATACTTGAATTTTCTGCGTACAAGAAAAATTTTCAACAGAACTTCTTAACAAAATTGTTGACTTTTCAAACAAAGCGAATGAACTTCTAGCAAAAAATAATTCTATTTTTTACGAGAGATGACATTTTTATCAAAAGAAATGAATTTTCAACTAAAATAATCAATCTTCTATTGGAATAGCTAAATTTTTAGTTAAAAAATCACTTTTTTATTAAAAAAACAGAATTTCTTCAACCAATTTCCACCTCAAAGATGAATTTCCAAACAAGAAAATTGATATTCCGCCAAAAAAATTAACTTTGAATAAAAAAGATAGCTTTCAACCAAGTAGCACAATTTTCATCCAACATGTATAACTTTTTAACAAAAATGTTGATTATTCAACAAAAAATTTAATTGTTATCCGAATAGTTGAAGGTTTCACATAAAATATCAATTTTCTACAAAGAAGTTTTTGAAAAAATATATGATTTGAAAACCATGAAAACTAATTTTCATGAAAAAAGGTTTCATTAAAAAAAAGAAGATTTTTCAGCCGAAAAAGAAAAAAATTCAAATAAATTGTTGAACTTTCAAGCGAAAAAGGAGAATTTTCTACAAAAAAGTTAAATTCTCAAATTGCAAATATGGTTTTTAAATAAAAATTCTATTTTTTAACCGAATATTTCAATTTTTTGCTATGATATTTGTATTTTAATCCAACAAGAAAGAGCGTGTAATAAAACTGTTGACTTTTTAACTAAATTTAAGAAAATTTCAAAAAAAAAGTCGGATTTTTAACCAGAGAGATGAATTTTTTATCAAAGGAAACAAATTTTCAACTGAAATAAAAATCTTCAATTGGAATACATAGTTCAACTTTTACCAGGAAAAATGAATTGTCATTTTTACTTTCCCTATCTAAAATAGAAAAATAATAAAAAATTTAATTTTCTACACAAGAAGATTTATTTTAAAAGAAACAGTTATGTTCTCAACAAAAAAGAATAAATTTTAGGCAAAATTGTTGAATTTTCAGTCAAAGAACGTATTTTGCAACCAAAATTGATTCAAAATTTTGCGAACATTTTGAGTTTTTAGCAAAACACTTTATCATCAACAAAATAGTTCAATTTTACGCCGAAATTTTTTTTCTCAATAAAAAAGTTGAATTTATAACCAATGGGGATGACCTTTAACATAGTTAATTTTCCAAAAAATAATAATTTTTTTACAAAATACTTGAGTTTTTAATATAAATTATGAATGTTCTATCCAAAAAAATATTTTTTAACAAAATACATTAATATTAAATTATAACCGAATTTTTTTTCAACCGAATAGTTCAATTTGCATGCAAAAAGGTGAAATTTCTAAAAAACAGTGGAAATAATGAATCGAAAATATATCTTTTAATAAAAAAAAAATAAATTTTTAACCAAATATTTAAAATTTCTAACATAATAGTTGAATCCCCCACCCCCCAAATTGTATATTTTTTAAATTAAATTAAATGAATCTTTGAACCAAAAAATTGAATTTGTAACCAAAGAGATGAAATTTGTATTAAAAGAAATGAAAATTTAAATAAAATGATAAATCCTTAAATGGAATACTCAAGTTTCAGTCAAAACTGATTTTTTTACAAAAAAAAATCAATTTTCAACCAATTTCAACAAAAAGATAAATTTTCAATTAAGGAATTTAATTTTCTAAAAAAATGGATTTTTAATTAAAATTTTTAACAAAATGAATTTTTAAGAAAAGAAAAAGAATTTTCAATAAAATATTTAATTAAATAGAATGACTTTGTATTGAAATTGTAGAGTTTTCAAGAAAATAATTAAATATCGAACCAAATAATAAATTCTCTACAAAAAAATATGAATTCTCAATAAAAAAAGTAGACTTTTTAAACAAAAAGCATTAACTTTCAATCAGAAATAATTAAATTTTCAATCTAAGAGATGAAATTTCGAATCAGAAAATCTATTTTTAACTAAGATGACGAATCTTTAAATTAAACAATCAATTTTGTAACAAAAGATTGAATTTGAAGAAAAAAATTAGCTATCAACCAAAAATATTAATTTTCTACAAAAACTAATAATTCTAAGAAAAATATATGAGTTTTTAACCAAAAATTAAAAATCTAATTTAATTAAGATAAATTTTCAACCAGAAAAGAAATGGGATAATTTTCAATAAAAACATTACTGTTTAAAAACGAAGGTTCAATAAATAGTTTATTTTTCACCAAATAGTTGAATTTTTATCCGAAAAAGACGATTTTTGAAAGAAACAGTCATTTTGGGTTTAAAAAAAAGTTGAAAATATGTTCGAAAACTGAGTTTTGATTTGAAAATCGAATCACCCTCATGCGCAACTTGCTGCTCAAATAAAAAACTTGAAATCTGCAAATTTACAGTTTGAAAAAATTAGCATTAGAAAAGTAAGCTTTGAAAAAAAGAATTCCTTGTTATTAATTTTTTCTCAGCGTGTCCTATGACAATTTTTGACGTATTGAATGAATTTATTGGTTTTGAAAATAATGATAACATTCAAAATGGTTATCGAAAATAAAAATATTTGTTAAGTAAACTTCAATAAATTATCATTAAATATATTTACAGTCTTTTTTTATTTATAAAACTTGTCCCCAATTATGAAATATTTTTTTACCAATACTTGTCAGGTGGACATTAACAATTTTCTTTAATCGAAAAAGTGGCGCACATCATTTTGGCCTTTCGGGATCCAATTTATGGCATTTACTGTGGAGAAACTCCTTTAAATTATTTTGGGGAAATGAATCGATTTTCGTTTGTCTTCTATCGAGTCTATAGCCGTTTCCGATTAAGTCTGGAAAGGAAGCTGAAACCCAAAACAGCTGCCTGGGAATGAATTTTACATGGGTGTAATAGCATACATATTGCATAAAATACGATACATTATTCAACTCAAACCATTTCAGGTCCAGCTAGATCCGGTGATGCTTTATGAAAATATGTGCAGCGTATGGAAATATAAATTTTATTCTATAATATGTCATACTTCACGTTATTCGTTTTATAGTCTAAGTGGCGATGACACTGGACCTTGCGTTCATCCCGGATATTGATAAAAAAATTAGGAATGGTAGTTTGCATGCAGGGTAATAACGAACCGCCATGCTGAACAAGCAAATTCTGAACCCACGTATCTTAATTAATTACTGAAAAATTAATTTTCCCTCAAAATTAGCATGATAGCGGAATGAAGAAAAATAATCAATCACATGATTTATTTTGTTTTTCAGCGACACTGAGCGCAAGGTCCAGTATCGCTGGCCAGTGGCACTAGACCTTGCGTCCAGCGTCGCTGGCTTCTAGACTATTATATCAGTGCGAAGAGTTGAGTTCCTTTTCTTCTCATGATGTTAAAAACAATAAACTGCAGTGAGTTAAATAAACTATAAAATCAAGCCCCGATACTCAAAAAATACCCTTAATAATAATTGTTTTAACATAATAAATCTGACATCCCCTTCAAAGTAGTGCAATTTGGAACCCAGGACCTTCTTCCAGTGAAGCTTCCACCTGTGAAAGCACTCCTTAAAGTCATTTTTTGAACTAGTTAACACCTGTTTCATTGCATTCTGTTTTATTTCGTCTAATTCTTCAAATAATGATTTGTTTGGAGGATACTTCAATTTAAAAAGCAGCCAGAAATCTTAGAAAGCCAGGTCAGACGTGTGTGAGGGCTGCCGAAGTTGTGCGAGGTGTTTGTGCAATTTCTGGAGTTTCAACAGAAATTTCTGAATGAGCTGCGATGAATGGACAGGTACTTTCCCTATTTTTCCTACAATTAAACTACTGAATAACTCTGATCCCAATATATTTTAATAAAACAATACACTTTCAAAATTCGAATTTCATTAGTAGCAGCGTCTCTAGACAAACATCTCATAAAATCCGCCTTAATTCAGAGACCAGTTTCTTGCAATTCCTATCTAAATTCTTTTTTCTATGAAGAATGTTCTAATTAATATTTCTTCTCAATCGACATCTAGATCAGACTCAGATTTGAAATATCGTGCAGCAGCTTCGTCGAATTTAGTTTTACTTTCTCTGCTTCTTAAAGCCGTTTTCTTTTTAGAAGATAATTCAATTTGGCAAAAAGACAGAAATCGCAGGGATTTTGAGGATTGACTTGCATAAAAATTTGCGCAAAATGACCAATATTTTGCTTATGTTTATCCAATTTGTTTATAAAAGTAATGGTTATCATATTTTGCGAAAGAATTATAAGAGAATTTACAAATTTTAGAGCCAATCAATAGACCAAACATTTCATGTATTTTTTCAGGTACTTAATCCAAAATAAGCTCTCTAAATATTTGGCGAGCCACAAATCAGGTGTCTGGAAAAAAGTTTTCTATAATTGTAACGATTGAAATGAAATTATAGTCATGTTCTATGAAAAAATTACTTTAATGCGCAAATTTAAAATGCACCAATAAATATTTTAATAACATTTTTTCAATTGAATTTTTCTTACTGTCGTTTCTACTATTAATTTTCCAACTACAAATTCTTTTCGAAAAAAAACCTTATGTTTAAGAAAAAAAAACTTTTTGTTACGGATATAAATATTTACTCATTAAACTAGAATATAAAAATATAAAACTGTAATATTTTTAACACTTTTTAACCCTCTTAGCACTATAAAATTTCCTTGCTTATGGAATTTGAAACTATTGAAACTTCAGGAAAATCGAATTATTAACATATGAATTTTTAATTTTCTTCAATTTAAAAAAAGTACCAGTCGGAAATTGAAGAAAAAGAAAAATTGTATTTTTTGTAGGTGAATTTATAATTTTATTTAATTTTTTATTTTTAACTGTTGAAAATTTTTAAAAAATGTTATCAAGCTTTTAAACTTCGAAATTTTGATTTTCTTTAATCTTAAGCAGTTTCATTTCCAGCAATTTAATTTTTGACTGTTGGAAACTGAAAATTCAATTACCGACAAGTGAATTTCAAATTTCTTTCCTTTTAAAGATTGGAAAATTCAGCTATTTTAAATTAAATTTTGTTCAATTTAAAAAGGTCCAATTTTCGAACAATGAAGATTCTAGAAAAAAGCGAAATTTCTTTCGAAAATAAGTTTAATAGGTAAATTTGCATTATTTTACATGAGAATATTATAAAAATTATTTTAATCCACAAAAAACTCTGATCATTTCCTTTTTAGCCAAAGAAAAATTTACTTAAAAGTTTAAAAACAGTAAAGTTGTAGAGAACGTTCTTGTTAAAAAATTGGTAAGAAGTCCTAGCAAGAAAAAAATGACCTGCGAAATTCATGGTTAAAATAAACCTTCTTTCTAAATTTTGATATTTGTTCAGTAAAAATATTTTTTATTTGAAATCATATCATCAGTCATATTAATTCGTTTTCTGAAATGATAGAAAATCTATTGTTTTTAGATATCTGATTTTTGAAATGCAAATTGCTCTATAAAGATTAGTTTCGCGATTTAGAAAAACATCATTAACTAAATTATTTAATATTTATAAAATTTAATAATAGTTATGATATTTTTATTCATATTTTTGGTAAAAGAAAACGCTCAATTTCCTTTGAAGGTGCTTTAAAGATCAGATTAAAAAAAATAATTATTGATAATTATAATTTGGAGTCTTGAATTTTAAATATTTAAAATTGAACTGTACTTTAACATATAAATCTTGAAAATTAAATTAATTTGAATTTAAAAAGATCATAATTAAACTATTTAAAACAAATTTCGGTATAATCCACAATATATATTGAAGAGTAATGAAAATAAAATACTTAATAAAAAAATTGAAAATTGCATATCTTTAGAATATTAATTATAAAAATGAATAAATTTCGATTTTAAATCTCCAAAATTAAACTTCATTTAAAAATACTTGTTCAAAATTTCATATCACTAAAATATAAAACTTAAAAATTAAATAAAGTTTAATTTTAACAATTCAAAATTAAACAGTTTCGATAAACTTTCAATAATTCACATTGAATATTTAAAAGTCTTGAACTGAAAATCTTAAGAATTAAAGAATTTTTCATTGCAAATCTGCAAAGTAAATTACGTATTTAGAAAAAAAAATTTTAATTACATTGATAAAATATAAATGTTTATAAATAATCAATTTGAATTTAAAATTTTTTTAATTGCAGAACTTTAAGTTGAAAATCTTTCAATGTTGAAAAGATTTAAACTGCGAATCATTTAAAATAAAGATCTTAAATTGTTAATTTATAAAATTGTTGAACTTTTTTAAAATTTAAGAATTTGTAATTTTATCAATTTAGAATTTATAAATTAAACATTTTGCGAGTTTTAAGTTTTACAATTAAAACTGCTATCATTTGTGAATTTACATTTTCTGATTATCTTGTTAAGAACCACTTTCAAATTTCATCAATTTGGAAAATTCATAAGGGAATCAATTGAAAAATCTTCAAAATGAAACTATTTCAAAAAATGTTCAAGATTACACAGCTTTAAAATATTATTCCTAAAAATTAAGTAATATGATATTCCGAATTTTTAACATTCAGAATTTTGAATTGTAACTATTCAAAATCGCAAAACTTTGAATTTGCAACTTTTAAAATCAGAGTATTTATTTCAAAAAATACCCTGGTCTGGCGAGGATTCAATATTATTTTAACGTATGATAACGTCAGTTTAACATTAATTCCCGGGCAGAAGCCCTAATAGTTTTATTTAGTTGTGCGTCCATGTTTCGTACTTATTCCTGTGAGAGGAGAGAGAGAAGTATGGGAGTCGTTGTTGTAACGTAAGGAGGGGGCAATAGGAAGAGAAAGTAGGAGTAATAGTAGTGAGCGAAATAGGTTTGGGAGTAGAGAGCTAGAGGAGTCGTTAT
Source organism: Belonocnema kinseyi (assembly GCF_010883055.1). NCBI lineage: Eukaryota > Metazoa > Arthropoda > Insecta > Hymenoptera > Cynipidae > Belonocnema > Belonocnema kinseyi. The sequence goes on along the minus strand of NC_046664.1, from coordinate 77,142,541 downwards.
GGTGAAGTTAGGAGGGGGCATTAGGAAGATAAAGTAGGAGTTATAGGAGTGAGAGAAGTAGGGATGGGAGTAGAGAAGTAGAAGAGCAGTTGTGGTGAAGTTAGAAGGAGGTAGTAGAAAGAGAAGGTAAGAGTAATATTAGTGAGAGAAGTAGGAATTGGAGTAGAGAAGTAGGGATGGGATAAGTGAAGTGGAGAGGTCGTTGTGTTGAAGCTAGGAGGAGGTAGTAGGAAGAGAAAGTAGGAGTAATAGTAGTAAGCGAAATAGGGGTGGAAGTAGAGAGCTGGAGGAGTCGTTATGGTGAAGTTAGGAGGGGGCATTAGGAAGATAAAGTAGGAGTTATAGGAGTGAGATAAGTAGGGACGGGAGTAGAGAAGTAGAAGAGCAGTTGTGGTGAAGTTAGGAGGAGGTAGTAGAAAGAGAGTGCAAGAGCAATATTACTGAGAGAAGTACGAATTGGAGTCGAGAAGTAGGGATGGGATAAGTGAAGTGGGGAAGTCGTTGTGTTGAAGCTAAGAGGAGGCAGTAAGAAGAGAAAGTAGGAGTAATAGTAGTAAGAGAAGTGGAAATGGGAATAAAAAACTACGGGAGTCTCTGCAGTGAAGTCAGTAGGGGGCAGTAGGACGAAAAAGTAAGAGTAATAGCAGTGACATAAGTAGGGATGAGAGTAGAAAATTAGGTGAATCGTTATGGTGAGGTTAGGAGAGGGCAGTAAGAAAGAGAAGGTAGGAATTATTATAGTCAAGACAGGATAGAAAGAAGTATTTAGAAAGGGGTAGTAAAGAAAAGGGGGCCTTGAATTAACCCCAAATGAGCCTCTAATTATGATATGGATACTAACACTCCTTACTCAATACAAAAATGTAGCTAGCTGAGCTTAACATACTCATCTTCTTTCCAAAATTCGGAAAAGTGAAGGATTGGCATGTTGATCGAAGGCAATCAAAACTGACAGCAACTGTTTGAAATCAAATGATAACGAAGGTCTATTATTGGCACGTGTTCTATTATTATTCTCGTTTATAGAGGGAAGTATGCGTCGGCATAAAGCGGAAGTTACGCGATAGGTTCGAGAGGGTGAGTGATGCTGAATGTCGAAGCTTCAGAGGCGCGTGAAATTTGTAGTTTGCTTTCCGGACGAACACCATGTCCACTGTGTCAAATCACATCTCAATTCAAAATAACACCCTCGATTTTAGAGGCTTCAGGTCCTGAATAATGTCAGGATTCGAGATCTTTGGGGATGTACTAGACTGATTATCTGATTATCCTGACCACTAATTAGCCTCGGTTTCACTTCCGCATTCCAGTCAGCTTCCTCTTCAACACAGGATGAGAGTTTAGAAGCGTACACTGCGTTTTCATAATCGGGCACTATCGATGGATTTATGGTGCAATACGCATACAAGTATCGACTAATTTGAGTTTCGCTCCCAAGTAGATATGAGAAATTTAAAATTTAAGCAGATTATTCAATATTGTGGAGATTTTATTAATCGCTTTATGTCCTGCCTTATTCCTCTCAAACAATACCTCTTTAGGACTCTTCTCTTTCCTATCATCGCAAGTATCGTAACACAAACGTAAATCTAACTATACCATCTATAAGGGATTATTATGAAAATTCCTTGAATTATTGAAATAAATTTTTGGAAGAACATTTTCTAAAAAGAACCCCTGACCAGATAGATAAACGTTTATTTTTCGACCTGCAGGCCTTACAAAATTGACTTGCCAATACTTCTATTTTCTTTACAGAATTTTCTTATGATTAACTCTTAAAAACTAAGATCCATACACACCTTGAATTTAAAACTGCTCGCTCGTATCGCCTGCTCTAACTCGCTTTGCCTTGCCTAGCACGCATTTCCCTACTTGCTCGCTTTGCCTCGCATTGCCAAATTCTGCCCCTGCGGCTAATATCTAATACTTGTGTACTTATTTACAATAGGAAGCTGTCCGCAAAATAAAATGAAAAATTTAAGATGATTGTGGAAAATCACTTTCTGGCTTTACAATACCCACGGAAAAATTGCCAAAAATTTACTTGAAAAACTTAGAGCCCAAAATCTCTCTGCTGTCTGACTCCTTATATTTTTAAGCGAAGAGATGAAATTAAACTAAAATTATGAATCTTCAGGAAAAAATGCATTTCTAAATAATCAGTTTAACTTTCCCCTTCATAGGCAAAAACCGTCAAACCCAAAAAAAAGTATTTTTCACCAAATATTTTAAATCTCGATTAAAACAGATTAATTTTTAACTGAATATTTACAATTTGAACTAAATTTCAAAACAAAATAAATTTTCTCAACAAAACGGTTCAAATTTTGAACTAAGAAAGATTTTCAAGTCGAGAAAAAGAGAACATAAACAAATTTTTTAATTTGCAAGCCAAAAACACGAATTTTCTTTAAACATTATAATTTCAACTCTAAAATATAAATTTTCAACCGAAAAGTTAATTTTCAAACATATGGTTCAATATCAGACAAACAGTTGAATCCTTAATTAAGATGAATTAATTTTTTACTAATGAGTTGTATTTTCAACTAGAAAAAAATTTATACCAAAAGAGACAAATTTTCGAACTGTAACGCCAAATTTGCAATAAGTGTTTTCTATTTTTAACCGCGAAAGATTTTGTAGTCAAGAAAAAGGAAATTTTAACCAAATTTGGAAATATTTGATCCAAAAATCGAATTTGATACAAAACGGCTGAATTTTTAATCCAAAAATATAAATTTTTAATAAAAAAGTTCAGTTTCAACCAAACAATTTAATTTTATGTTTAATAGTTTGAATTAAACAGAAATTTGAATTTTTAATAAAAAAGGCGAATTTTTTTTAATCAAGCCAAAATGATAATTTTCCTACAAAACAGTTAAATTTCAATCCGGAAACATGACTTTTCAACAACAAAATTACTTTTCAACCAAATAGCTCAATTTTCTACCAAAAAGATGACTTGTCAACAAAATAGTTTAATGTTCAAACAAATCAGATTATTTATGAAGCAGTAAATTGAATTTTTAACAAAAATAAAATAATACTTTTGCCAAAAACGATGAATTTTTAAAATGAAAAAGAACAAACTTTCAACAAAATAGTTACATTTTGTAAGGAATAATTTAATTTTTAACTAGAAAAAGGTAAGCTTTGAAGCAAAAATCAAATCTTTATACTTATAGACAGAAAAAATATTTTCTAACCAAGAAAAACGAATTTATGACAAAAAAATTAATCTTTATTTTAAAATTTTAATTATAAACCAAATAGTTTACTCATTCTATAAAATAGATGAATTTTGAAATAAAAGTTAATTTGAAAAAATCATAGAATTTTCAACCAAAAAAAGGCAAAGTTTGTACAAAAACTTTCAATTTTAAACCTAAATGATATATTCCAACCATCAATTAATTTTTTATTATATTTATTCATTTTTTTCACATAAAAATATGAATTCTCAACAGCATGTAATAGTTAATATTGAAAACAAAAAAGGTTGGACTTGAAATAAAAAATCAGTTCAGCTCTATTGAAAAAGGCAAATTTTGTACCAAGAAGACGTACATTTTAAACTAAAATGAAGAATATTAAAAGAAAATTGTAAAAGAAGAGTTGAACATTCAGCCAAATATTTTAATTTTCCAAACCAAAAATTTGGTTTTGGTTGTAAATAAATTTACAACCAAATAGTTGAATTTTTGACAGAAAACGAAATTAAAACATAATTTGAATAGTTACATTTTCCGTTCGGGGTATACCTACGAAAATTCTGTAGCAATTTTTTTGTTCCGAGTTTGACTACAGTAAACCAACAACTAGTGATTTATGTATAGAAGATAATGGTTCGTGACCATGCTAAAATGAGACCATTCGTTGATGAATAAATTTAATATCAAATGAGAACTTGCTTTACCGACTGAAGGTAATCTAGTTTCTTACTTTATCGACTAGAGGCAATGCAAGTTTCTACTTTACCGACTGATGGCAAAGCAACCTCTTACTTTACCTACTCTACCCTACCCTATCATCAGTCCTAGCTGTCTGCTAGATATCCGGTTAATATCGGCTAGGAAGCTTGCCGAGTGGCGACATTTTAGCATAGACACGAAACATTATCGGCTGTAGATAAATTGCCAGTCACTGGTTTCCTGTCACTCAATTCAGAACAGAACCGGTTTCACAGAATTCTCTTAGGTATACCACATAAGTTGAAAAAATTATTTTTAACTAAAAATAAAACAAGTATACAACTAAATAGTTGAATCTTCAACCAAAGAGATAAATCTTCAACCAGAAGGATCAATTTCTAACCAAGCAGTTTAAGATTCAACCAAAATAAAACCAATTTTCAACTTATAAGTTGAATCTTCAACCAATGAGATGAATCTTCCACGAGAAGGATCAATTTTTAACGAAGTAGTAGTAGTTTGAACTCCCTAGACAAATTTCAAAAATACATCTTCAGCATCTAATGAAGGACTGAGCTAACGTAAAATGCAGTTAAATAAAATGAGCAGGGATTATGTCTGATTAGAATTTCTCTTGATAGGGGTTTCAAGTGGAACTAGTGAAATTTCAGATTATACACGAAATCAGGAATCAATAGTTGGATTGAACAACGACCCTGCACAACACCTAATACCACTTGAGTGGACCTCGAGTCCTCGAGATTTCTCGTCGCCCACTCTTCTAGCGACCACAGATTTATGCGTCGTCTCAGGCTCGTAATGAACCCGTCTATTCGGTTTGGGAAACTCCGACGGTTACCTAATTAACAAAGATCTTATGCAAACTTCAAGTACACGACTGCCTTCGGATTAAGACCAGAAAAGCTAAGATTAGCTTCCAAAATCAAATAGCTAATCTTCCGTATCTTAGGTTAGGCTATGAGGATTTGAAGCTTATTTTTAAAAAGTTAAAAATGTTTTATTAAGGTAATTTTAGTAATCCACTTATAATTCAGATTAATGCACGTATAATCCAGAGTTATCAACACGCTATGCAGAGAAATCCACTTGTAATGCAAGGTTCTCCACTTTTAGTTCAGTGTTATCCATTTTTGATCCAGATGAGTACAGTTCTAATCTGAAGTTATCCAGTTATAATCTGGAGCAATAAAGTTATTACTGGATTAATCCAGTTATAATCTAGAGAAATGCAGTTCTTATCAGTTGTAATCTGAGGTAATCCACTTGTGTTCCAGATTTTTAAAATTCAAATCTGGAATGATCTAGTGCTAATCTGGAATTCTCAAGACTTATTCATTAGTAATGCGAGCTAATCAACTTGTCCTTTGATGTTCTCCATTTATGATCCAGATTCGTACAGTTATAATCTGGAGTAATCTGGTTATAATATTGATAAAAACAGTTATAATCAGATGTACTCTGAGGTAATCTACTTAGAATACAGATGAGTATAGCTCTTATCTAATGTAACTTAGTTCTATTGTAGGGTAATTCCGGAGTAATCCACTTGTAACGCAAGCTGATCCACTTATTATTCAGTATTATCCATTAGTGATCCATATTAGCAAAGCTCTTATCTGAAGTAATTCGGTTCTAATTTAGGGTAATGCAGTTCTTATCCAGTAAATTCCACTTTTGATCCGGATTAGTAAAGTTCAATTTTGTAGTATTTTAGTTCTAACTCGTAATCTTCAAGACTAATCCAATTGTGATGCGACATAATTTACTTTTATTTAATATAATATATTATAATATAATTATATAATCTTGAGCAATACATTTACAATCTAAACTAATTTAGTTCTAATCGAAAATGATATAAGGTCATCCACTTGTACAGTTCTAATCTTTTTAAACCTAGTTCTAATACAGCTTAATCCAGGACCAATCTATTTTTAATTCAGTATTATCCATTTGTGATCCAGATTATTACAGTTATAATCTGAAGTAATCCAGTTCTAATTTGGATTAATTTAGTTCTTATTTATTGAAATCCACTTATAATCCAAATTAGAACAGTTCAAATCTGATGCGATACAGTTATGATCGGTAGTAAGCAAGACTACTCCACTTATAGTGCAAGGTAATCCAATTGTAATTCAGTGTTAGTTTCATGATCCTGATTAGTACAGTTATAATCTGGAGTAATCCAGTTACAATCTCGAACAATTCAGTTCTAAACTAGTCTGATCAGAGATGATTCGCTTGTAATCCATCTTAGTACTGTTGTAATCTGGTGTTATCTAGTTATATTTCAGAGTTCACCAGAACTAATTCACTTGTAATCGAGGGTAATCCACTTGTAATTCCGGCTTATCTATTTGTGATCCAGATTATCACTGTTCTAATCTGAAGTAATCCAGTTCTAATCTGAATTAATTTAGTTGTTATCCATTGAAATCCACTTATAATCAAAATTATCATAGTTCAAATCTGATGCGAACTAGTTATTACTTATGATCGGTAATAAGCAACACACTGCAATCTAGAATAATTTAGTTCTAACCCAGTGTGATCTGAGGTAATTCGCTTGTAATTCAGATAAGTACTGTTGTAATCTGAAGTGATCTAGTTATATTACAGAGTAATCCAGCTCTAATCCACTTGTTATCGAGGAAAATCCGCTTATAATTCAGTGTTATCCATTTGTAATCCAGATTCGAACAGTTTTAATCTGAAGGAATCCAATTCCAATCAGGAGTAATCAAGTTCTTATCCAGTGTAATCCACTTATGATCCAGCTTAGTAGAATTTGAAGCTGGAATGATATGGTTCTGAGGGGCAGTAATCATGACTATTTGATTTTTAGTGCGAGGTAATCCAATTGTGATTCAAAGTTTTCCATTTGTGATCCAGATTAGTGCAGTTCTAATCTGAAGTAGTTCAGTTATAGTCTAGAGTAATCGAGTTATAATCTAAAGCAATTCAGTTCTAATCAGGTTTGATCTGCAGTAATCTACCTCTAATCAAGATTATTATAGTTTTTATCCGATGTGATATAGTCCTAATCCAGAGTAATTTAGGACTTATTCACTTGTATAGAGTTATAATCTAGAGTTATTTAGTTTTAATCCATTGTAATTTAGGGCAATCCACTTGTAATACAAAGTAATCTACTTCTAATTCAGTGTTATCTATTTTTAATTCTGCTTAGTTCAGTTCTAATCTGAAGTAATGCAGTTCTCATATGGAGTAATGCAGTTAAGCTGGATTAACCCCGTTCTTATCTAGCGTAATCCACTTTCGATCCACATTAGTGCACTTAGAATCTTGAGTAATCCAATCATAATCTAGAGTAATTTAGTTTTAATTCAGCGTAATCAGAGACAATCCACAGATTAGTACAGTTCTAATCGGAAGTAATCTACTTCTAATCCCGAATAATCTAGAATTAATCCACGTGTAATGAACGTGTATACAGAGAAATCCACTTGTAATGCAAGTTTCTCCACTTTTAGTTCAGTTTTATCCATTTGTGATCCAGATTAGTACAGTTCTAATCTGAAGTAATCCATTTCTAATGTGGAGTAATCCAGTTGTGATCTCGAGTAATTTAGTTCTAATCACGTTTAATCTGAGGTAATCCACTTGTACTCTAGGCTAGTGCACTACTAATCTCATGTAATCTAGTTCCAATCTAGCGAAATTCAGTTCTATTCAGGTGTGAATTGTGGTAATTCACTTGTAATCTAGATTATTACAGTTCTAATATGATGTAATCTAGTCCTAGTCGAGAGCAATTTAGGACTAATTTATATGTGATTCAATCCAATTGTGATCCAGTTTTATAATGTTCTAAACTGAAGCAATCCACTTCTATTTTTGAGTAATCGAGTTCTAATCCAGTTTAATCCATTTGAGAGCCATATTAGCACAGTTGAAATCTGGTGTGATCTATTTTAATCCGGATTATTCAAGACTAATCCACTTGTAGTGCGAGCTAATCTTCTTTAAGTACCGTATTATCGATTTGTAAACTAGATTAGTACAGTTATAATCTTGAGTAGTCCAGTTATAATCTAGAGTAATCTAGTTCTAATCCAATGTAATCTGAGTCAATTTAATTGTAATCCAAGTTAATAAAGTTCTAATCTGATGTGATTTAGTTATAATCCAGAGTAGTCCAGGATTAGTCCATTTGCAACGCGAGATAATCCACTTTTTATTCAGTATCATCCATTTTTGACTCAGGTTAGTAAAGTTTTAATCTGAAATAATTCAATAAATTTAAGGTAGATCAAAATCATATTGAGAACTCTATTTATCGTCAAATAATAATAAATTTAATGTGCTTTAGTCTAATCTGGTGTAATCCAGTTCTTATTTAGTGTAATTCACTTGCTATCCATATTAGCACAGTTGAAATCTGGAGTGATCTACTTTTAATTCGTGATAATCAATACTAATCAATTTGTAATGGGAGGTAATCCACTTGTTATTCAGTAGGATCCATTTTTGTTCCCGATTAGTACAGTTCTAATGTGAAGTAATCCAGTTATAATCTGAAGTATAAAAACTTATAATCTAGTAAAATTTATTTTTAATTATGTGTAATCTAAAGCAATCCACTTGTAATCTAGATTAGTTCAATTCTAATCTGATGTAATCCATTCTATAATCGAGTTCCAAAATCCTATTTATCTTTCAATAAACAATTTATTGTATATAATTTCTGAAAATAAAACCAAGAATCCAATGACAAAATTTGAACAACCATCACAAAATTCTCCTACTTCTAAAGGAAAAAGAACAAAAATAAAAAAGAGGAAAGAAAAATGAGGAGTAATACAGTTCCAAGCTGGTGTAAACCAGTTCTTATCCAGTGTAATTTACTTGTGATCTAGATTAGTACAGTTCAAATCTAAAGCGATCTAGTTCTGATCAGCAGTAATCAAGACTAATCCACTTGTAATCCAAATAACCCACTTGTAATTAAGTGCTTTACATTTGTAATCCAGATTAGTACAGTTCTAAGCTGAATTAATTTAGTTATCCAGTTAGTCTTTAGTAATCCAGCTATAAGCTGGAGTAATTTAGTTCTAATATGATGTAGTTTAAGGTAGTTTAATTATGATACAAGTTCATCTGATGTGATCTAGTTATAATCCAGACTGATCCAGGATGAATCCACTTGTAATACGAGGTAACCCATTTTTTAATCAGTGTTATTCGTTTGTGTTCCAGATTAGTACTGTTCGAATCTGAAGTAATTCAGTTCCAATCAAGAATAAGCCAGTTCTTATCCAATGTAATCCACTTGTGATTCATATTAGTACAGTTCCAATCTGGAGTTACCTACTTCTAATTCGTGATAATCAAAACTAATCCATTTTTAATGTTAGGTAATCTACTTGCGATTCAGTGTTATCTATTTTTGTTCCAGATTAGTACATTTCTAATGTGAAGTAATCCACTGATATTCTGAAGAAATATAGTTTTAATCTGGTGGAACTTAGTTTGAATCAAGTGTAATCTAAGGTAATCCACCTGTGATCTAGATTAGTGCAATTCTAATCTGATGTAATCTAGTTATAATCCAGAATAATCCATGACTAATCCACATGTAGTGCAAGGTCTAGGTCCAGGTTAGTACAGTTTTCATCTGAAGTAATCCAGTTAGAATCTAGAGTAATTCAGTTCTGATCCGGTGTAATCTAAGGTAATACACTTATAATACAGATTATTATAGTTCTAATCTGAGGTAATCTAGTGCTAATCCAGAATAATCCATAGCCAATCCACCAATCATGCATGGTAATCCACTTGTAATCCACTCTTATCCATTTGTCGTCCAGGTCAGTACAGTTCTAATCCTAAGTAATCCTAGTTTAATCTGGATTAATCCAGATATAGTCCCGTGTAATCTCAAAGGAACTAATTGTAATTCACTTGTGTTCCAGAAGATTGTACAGTTCTTATTCGAAGTGATAAACACTAATCTACTTGTAATACGAGATAATCCCTTTTATAATTCGGCGTCATTCATTTGTGATCTAGATTAGTACAGCTCAAATCTGGAGTGATCTGTTTCTAATCCGAAATAATCCACAAAAATCTTTTTTCAATTCTAGTCAATCCACTTCTAATTCAGTTTTATTCATTTGTGATCCAGGTTAGTACAGTAGTAAATCAATAGTAAAAGATAGAAAAGGATTTCTGAAAAGACTGTATTGAAAAAAATAAACGTGAATTCAGATTGACTTCCAGCGAGAATTATATCTTAAACATTTTTTTACAATTTTTATTTTCTAAAAAAAAAATTATGGGATGATATGATTGGCCTCGATTGGAAACGTCGACCTCTGTGTTATGTAACAAGTACTGGAGAAACACCAAGACGCCTATTGGCTCATCCAATGATGGGCTTGTTGTATTGAGTCCAAACACCTACACTTTTGCACGTAGTTGCTGTCAGTGGTTAACTTGTAGGAAAGATAACATTTAAACGTCACTCGAGACTCTTCATATTCATTATTTAAAAAATCGATCCTTCCTGACGTGTTCTTCTACCATTAGCTACTTTCACCAGGAATTAAAAGAAGATTTAAACAAATCATTCTCTCTATAATTTATTCAAATACAGCGATTAAAAAAATATATATTTTAAAACTATTCTTGATATATTAATGTTTATATTAATATTCCGTCAGGCCAAGTTTTTATTTTGTCTAAACATTATTATTTAAAGACCAGAATTTCAATATTGTAACATTCATAACATAGAATCTTTAATAAACAGTATACAAACTTTTAAAATTAAATTTTGAATTTATTTATTTGTTTTAACAGAAAAAAAAATTACTTTACTACTATAGCAGATGATTCTTTAAATCACAAGAATGAATTTTCCACAAAAAGTTGTATTTTCCACACAAAAAAATAGTTTTTAAATAAATAGTTTTACTTTCAACAAGAAACTTTAATTTGAACCCAAATTTTTGAATTTTAAAACAAATATGGACTTGTTTAATTTTCAGTTCAAAACAGTAATTTTAAACGAAAAAGAAGTACAGTTTTCAACCAGATCGACTCAATTTGAAAAAACAAATTTTCAAGACTTTAAAAAAAGACGTTTTTTAAAGAAATTTTTATGGTTAAATGCTCTACTAAAAATATGAGTTCATAAATTAATGTATTTTTTATTCTAATAAAAAATGGTAGAAATTATCAGGAAAAATTTTTTTAAATAGGAAGGTTAAATTTCTGCCAAAAAAGATTTTTACATTTTCAGTTAAAACAATTCATTTTCGAAAATAAATGGAATGAATTTGCAACAGAATAGTTAAATTTTCTACTAAAGAGATGAATCTTTAGAAAAAAATGAATTTTTTACGAATTAGTTCAAATTTAAAGCAAGCAGTTGATTTTTCAATCAAAAAAGATGAATCCTACAAAAAATCTAAAAGTTGATAGATCATCTCAAGAACTATTTTAATTTGGGATACAACATTTTTTGAAAGCCTAAAAAGACTATTTTCAAACCAACAGATAAATAATTTTCAACCCAATATATCAATTTTCAAACAAAAATAGAAAATTCACCTTTTCAGTTAAAAAAAAATCTTGATCAAAAAATCAAAAATCAAAAATAGGTACATTTTTAACTAAAAGATGATGTTTGAATAAAATATATCAATTTTCATCAAAAATAGAATATTTAAATCTTCTAATAAAAAATTAATTCTCAACCAAGGAAAAGACGAATTAAAAGATAGGTTGATTTTCAACTTGAAATGAAGTTAGTTAATTTTTGAGTGAAAAAATTATTTTCAACAAAAAATAAAACGAATATGGAAGAAAATAGTTGAATCCTTAACTGAAGAGAAGAATTTCCAACCAAAAAGCTCTTTTTTAAGAAAATAGTAGAATTTTTACCAAGAGGTATGAATTCTGAAATATATAATAGTAGACTTTTCATTTAGAACAGCATTGACAATTAACAAATAATTCTTTTTCAAAAAGTAAAAAACAGAGCAACAGGAAAAAGAGAGTGAATTGTAAAGTTTTAAAGTCTGAAGTATTTGAATTCTTAAAAAAATTGTTGAATTTTTAACCTTACAAATATGAATTTTGAAGCAAAATGGTCAATTTTTGTTAACAAAAATATCAAACTCCAACCAAAAACGGATGCAGTTTTAACCTAATAATTAAATTTTTTAGAAGGCAGTTGAAATTAAAGGAGGAATGCATTTTTATTTATTTAATTTAGTTTAGTTCATTTTTTAACAAAATTATTGAATTTTTCACATTATAGATTAATTATTAACTACACATATAATCGGTAACTTTCCCGGGCCAATAAAGTTCTTTTACTTTTCCCTAATTTTCAGGTTTCCTCTGACCGAGGCTCATCTTGTTGATCCCATTAATTGGACAGAATTTCATTAATTTCAATAAATTCTAAATTTCAATTATTTCCAAGCAATGCTAATAATTCCAATAATTTCCGAAAATACATCCCTGAATTTCAGTAACTCCATCGTAATTTTATAAATTTTACAAGCACATCCAAATACTAAAAAATCTGAACAAAATTAAAGATCTAATGTGTAGGATAAAGTTTGTCGTACTTTCATCCCAGGAGGGGTAGAGAGAAGATGGGGAGGGGAAGGTGGTAAACTGAGAAAGGGGAAGCAGAGAAGAGAAAGAATGGTTGGCGAGGGGAAGGGAAGTGAGCATAAGAGAGGAAGTGTGAGGGGGGAGTAGGAGATGGGTCACTGCAAAGAGGAAGTTCGGGGAGGGCAGGAGAAGTAGAAAAGGGAATGCAAGCGAGAAGTTATAGAAGAGGATCTAGGCATTTGTGGAGGGATTATGGAATATACTCTATTCTCCAAAAGAATAACCTAAACTCTATTCTCCGAGAGATAATGTACTCTATGCTCCCAGGTTATAACCTATACTCTATTCCTCGAGAGCATAAAATATATTCTATTCCTTAAGAGACTAACCTATACTCTATTCCCATAGAGCAAGTGTCCAATATTACAGCAGGCTCTCAATTTTTTATGACGTTCAGGGAGCTTGCGGAACAAGTTTCTTTGCGAAAGGAAATGATCTTCCAGGTCTGCACAAAGTGGACGTAAGCTGGTCAACCTATAAATTATTTTCTCGGGGAATAGGGTATAGATTGGATCGGATAAGAAAGAATTGAAAAGTATAGAATAGAATAGAAGAGGAGTGAAGAGGGAGGATGAGAGAGTGACAGGGAGAGGCGGAAATGATAAAAACGTAGTTAACGTCTTAATAGGTTGCGAAATTCGTTTTATTATTTTTGTTAAACAATAATTAATTCTTTCATATTTACATTCTCTTTTAAATACGATAAAAAAGGATTGAACCCATAAAGTAAGAAACTCGATAAACTAGACTCCAGAAAATGGGTTGAACAAAAGCATTTAGGAATCCATACATTAGATGCAAGATGCGGGGGTGAGATTCACCTTCATTGGTATTATATCCTTGGATTTCATTACTCTTGCCGTAATCGTAAACGTGCTTCCGATGTATACGGCGTACGTCGCGTTATCGTGGTTAGCTGGTCAATAAACGATACCTTAGACGAATCTTATGGGGATTACCGACTCGACTCGACTACTATCGCAAGTACTATTTTCATAAGAACCCTCCAGGCTCAAAAGCACTTCCTGGATTCGATGCGATAACCTTGCAATCAAAATTCAGAGGAGGATGGTTCGAAAAAAATTCTGGAATACGAAATCTCTACAACTTGGAAAAGTAACGTAATCGGATACTAAAAAAAAACGGTCAAACCTGGATTTAATGATTCTGGATTAAGTGTTTCCGAGAATTGACGCCGCGGCACAGAGGTAGGTGAGCTAAGCTGCAAGGGAATGTGCGATGTTCACAAAGGTGTGACATAACAGGGCAAAAAACAGGAGGAACGCAAAACAATTTTCAGACTCTGGATTTATGGTCACCGTCAGCGCAATAACCGACACTAAATCCAGGTTTACTTTATGTTTATGTTTAACCGTTATCTGCACGCCCAAATTTTTCCTCATTTTTCTCATTTTTTTTCATTCATAACAGGAGAACCAATGTGCGTTACATTTCTTGCCTCATGATAATATTAACAAAAAAACCAAGACTAACCAAATTTTAGATAATCACACAAGTCGCTTTGGGAAAATCCAAGTTATATTCTTAACCACGTAATAATATTTGACAACCCTTCAAAATCCACCATTATCACTTTTACCTGAACAAATCCTAAGTTTTAAAATCCCATTTCTACCACTTTTAACGAATGAAGATCCTTCATGTGAAACGCGCAAAAAACTAAAAAATTTAAACTAATCATTCAAACCACCTTCAGAAAACACCAAGGTATATTTTTAACCTCATAGTAATATTCGACGCCCACTGGAAAGCCACCCCTATCATTTTCACCTTTCCAAGCCCCAGGTGCCCCATGGAAAAATATTTGAAAGGTTTCGAAATGTTAAATAATCATACAAATCACTTAAAAAAACAACAAGATATATTTCTAACCCCATAATATTCAACAGCCTCTGAAACCTGCTCCTGCCACTTTAACCTGAACAAATCATAAAGCCTCTAAGAAAACACAATAAACATTTAAAATTATAAGTAATAAATAATTAATTATTAATTTAAAATAATTGAACAAGTTATCTTTAGATAACTCGAATATTTCAAAGCCAAACCCCTGATATTTCAAACCCAAAAAAACTATTAAAAAAATTCCGAAAAAAACTAAAATTTGAATTTGGTTATAGTGGGTACTCGCGTGCAATGGAGAAATTGGAGAAGGGGAAGTAGGGTAAATGATATGAGGGTAAGTAGGATAAATAATTGCAGGGGAAGCAGGGGAAGATAGGGGAAATTGAGAAGGGTAAAGTAGGAGTAGTGAGGAGAAATGAGGTACGGCGACGTTGGCGAACTGAGGGGAAATGACGGAAGGGGAGGTAGTGGACGTAGGGGATGTGAGGAGAAAAAAAGTATAAGACATGAGGGAATATCTCGAGAGAAAAAGTAAGTGAAGTAGGAGGAAATAAGGGTAAAAATTATGAGAGAAGTAGGAGAAGTAGAAGAAATAGTGAAAGTAGGGACAGTGAGTGTAGGGGAAATAGAGGAAGTATAGGGAAATATAGGAGGTCTAGGGAAATGAGTTAGGAAAGTAGGTGAAATAAGGCAAAATGAGGAGACGGAAAGTAGAGGAAGTAAAGTTGTATGAAATTGGGGAAAGTGAAGAGGAGGAAAAGTAGGTTAAATAATTAAAGTAGGCAAAATGAGAGGTAATTAAGGAAGGAGGAGAAGAAGAGATTGTAAGTAAGGTGAAGTAGGGGAAAGTAGGGAAGGGAAAGTAAGTTTGGTGAGGAGAAATAAGGTAAGGCGACGTTGGTGAACTAAGGGAAAATGACGAAAGGGAAAATAGTTGAAGTAGAGGATGAGAGTAGAGAAAAAGTATAAGAGCTGAGGGGAAATTACGAGAGAAAAAGTAAGCAAAGTGGGAGGAAATAAGTGGAAAGGGAATAAGGAAAAATTATGAGAACAGCAGGAGAAGAAGAAGAAATGATATGAGGGTAAGTAGGATAAATAAATGCAGGGAAAACAGAGGACGATAGAGAAAATTGGGTAGGGGAAAGTAGGAGTAGTGGGGAGAAATGAGGTAAGGCGACGTTAGAGAACTAAGGGGAAATGAAGGAAGGGTAGGTAGTGGACGTAAGGGATGTGAGGAGAAAAAAAGTATAAGACATGAGGGAAAATTTCAAGAGAAAAAGTAAGCGAAGTAGGAGAAAATAAGGCGAGGGAAATAATGGTAAAAATTATGAGAGAAGTAGGAGAAGTAGAAGAAATAGCGGAAGTAAGGACAGTGAGTGCAGGCGAAATAGAGGAAGTATAGGGAAATATAGGATGTGAGGAGAAATGCGTTAGGGAAGTAGGTGAAAAAAGGCAAAATGAGGAGAGGGAAAGCAAAGGAAGTAAAGTTATATGAATTTGGGCAAAGTGAAGAGGAGGAAAAGGAGGTTGAATAATCAAAGTAGACAAAATGAGAGGTAATTAAGGAAGGGAAAGTCGAAGAAGAGATTTAAAGTAAGGTCAAGTAGGGGACAGGACGGGAGGGGGAGTAAGTGTGGTGAGGAGAAATGAAGTAAGGCGACGTTGGCGAACTAATGGAAAATGACAGAAGGAAAACTAGTTGAAGCAGAGGATGTGAGTGGAGAAAAAGTACAGGGAATGAGGGGAATTTAAGAGAGAAAATGTAGGCTAAGTGGGAGGAAATAAGCAGAGGGGAATAAGGAAAAATGATAAGAGCAGGAGAAGATGTAGAAGAATTAATGGAAGTAGGGACGGTCAGCGCGAGGGAAAGAGAGGAAGTATGGAGAAATATAGGATGTGATGAGGAATGAGGCGCGAGAAGTTAGAAAAATAAGGCAAAATGAGGAGGGGAAAAGTAGAGGAAATGAAGCGATATGAAATTAGGGAAACCGAAGAGGAGAAAATGTAGGTTAAATAATCCAATTAGAGAAAATGAAGGGAAATTAAGGAAGGGGAAGTAGAATAAGAGATTGTGAGTAAGGTTAAATAGGGGATATTAGGGAAGCGGAACTAAATGTGGTGAGAAGAAATGAGGTAAGGCTACGTTGACGAACTAAGGGAAAATGGCAGAAGGGAAACGAGTTGAAGTGGAGGATGTAGAAAGAAAAAAAGGATTTGAAATGAGGGGAAATTAGGGACATTGAAACAGAGGAAATGTAAGTTGAACAATAAAAGTAGAGAAAATGAGGTAAAATTAAGGGAGGGAACATAGGAGAAGGGAGTTGAAGTGCGACGAAGTAGGGGAAATGATTGGAAATGAGGATAAGTAGATAGGGGGAAGTAAGAGATAAAGGAAGATTGTAGGAGAAGGGGACCGCTAGGTAGGGAAGCGAGGAGAGGGGAAATTCGGAATTCCTCGAAACATGAGACTTAAACTTAAATTTTGAGGGTGATTGATTTAAACCACTCTCATGGGATCCCAACAAAAACTTCATAAGTAAGAATTGGGACCTTACGTAATACAGCGATTCATTAAAGTTAAAAAAATTTTTTCTGAATATCCAGAATTTTCCGGAATTTTCTAGAATTTTCTAGAATCAGGATTTAAAAATTCTACTAAATATTTAAAGAAATCCTTCTCTCAGTTTTAAGGTATTAGCTACGAAAATAGACCCTTTATGATAAATCAAAATATTGTTTTTTATATCAGCAAAGATTAATAAAAAATTTACGTTATTATATTTATTTAAAATGATATATTTTTCCAATAAAGTCTTTCTTTTTATTTTTTGAACAAAATTCGAAGATAGTGGTTTAGTTATACGAATATATAATTTAATTAAAATATTTTTGTTACTTACGTTTACGCGATGTTTTTAAAGATAATTATGTTGGCATTCTTTTCAGGAGCTTACCTGAAACAAAAGAAAAAATTTATGAACAATAAATAAATGTCTATTTACTACTCTATCAATAGAATTTTCTACTAATTTTATCATTTTAATTTTCCCTTCATTTAATTTTAACGAACGAATACTGCACGCCAATTTTATTTTTCCGTATTACTATTTGGTACAATTTTTAATTTCCTAAAGTCAAAACATTAAATAAAATAAACATTTAACCACACATGGTCGAATTTTCTTAATGGGCTATATTAATTCTGTTCGAATTCAATTGAACAAAAAGGAAGAAGGGTAAATTATGGAAATATTTTAAATATTTTAAAGCCTGTAATAAATACAAGTTTTGTTATAATTGATAGTTATAAGAATAATAGTTTCAATAAATATTTCAAGTAATTCTTAATACTTTTGAAAAATTGTACACAGTCATTTAAAAATTAACGGTCGAAGCGCCGACAAATTTTATTTGGTGATTGTGAATTCTCTTTTGTTAATGCTCTTTCAGCTTTCACGAACACATTCTCATTGCGTATCTCGTGCTTAGCACTCGCTTTTATTCAAATTCTAAACTTTTCGACATTATGTTTAACACTATTATCTTGACTATATAGTATATTTATTTATATACATAAGTTTTGTAATGCTAATTCAGATTTAAAAGAATAATGTGCATATTTTATTTTTCATGACTACTTTGATATTTGCTCTTTATTTTGCAATAATCTTCATTCTTAGGTACCCCGAAAAATGTTTAATTTTAATCAATTTATGTTATTATAATTTATAATATGCATTAATATTGGAGCATAAGTATTTTTATTTTCTTGTTTTTATAATAAAAAGAGGCGTATTCTATTAAAAAATGTATTGTACATTTGATTTCAAATAGTGTCGTTTTTTCATTAAATTCATTTGTTTACTTTCAAAGTTATTTTTAACGATTTAAATAAAAAATATGCATCCTAGCTTAAAGTAGTTCGAAGCAAATTTGTTAGATATAATTTAAACAAAAAGTTTTCCTCAGTAAAATGTTATTGCAGCTTTTGTCGTTTTTCTAGAACTTTAATTTACTTTTTTAATAAATTTTTATATCCAGAGTTCATAACAATACGTAAAGATCTTTTTTCTTGGTTAAACAATTTTCCTCTATTCCTCTTTCGTCTCTGGTATCGATTTTCCAAAAATTTAATTGTTTATTTTTAATCTTACTTCTTACAAATGAAAGAAAATCTACTTGTCTCAAGTAAAAATTATGACAAATAAATTTGAAGATCCTTTCAGTGAACATTTATTGTCTATTAATTTTTTTGTTCTTTATTTTTTTTTTTGCAAAAAATTTCCTTTTTATTTTTAATGTTATTTTTTACCATTCGAAAAAAACTACGCGTCTTATCAAAAAATTATTTTTGACAAATTTGTAGCTCTTTTCATGAAGAGCAACTGTTATTTATTTATTTCAGATGTTTTTTAATTGCATAACTTTATTTTTATTTTATTAATCTAAAAATCTAATTTCATTTAATGCTGAACTAAGAAATATTATTTTTTATAATCAAACAGTTGCACTTTTAAAGAAAAAAGACGAAATTTCAATCAAATAGTTTAATATATAACCAAAATAAATTAATATTTAACCAGAAAAAAATTAATTTCTACCACAAAGACGAACTTTTAATGCTATATGAATTTTAAACTAAAATTATGAATCCTTGAATTAAAAAATGAATTTTTAAGAAAGAAGCTTACATTCAAAACCAGTAGTTAAAAACCAAAAATATATGAATTTTCAACAGTTCAATTCAAGTCAGAAAAACTTATTTTTGACCAAATAGTTGAATCCTCAACCAGAGTATTTTTTATTCAAAAAGTTGAATTTTTAACCTAAAATAAAAAATGTTCAACAAAATAGTTCAATCTTTAAACACAACTGACAAATGTTTAAACGAGTAGAATTATTTTCAGGATAAAAGACAAATTAAAAAAATTTAAATTTTGAACAAAAGAGTTCAATATTAAAGAAATAAAATGTATTTTTAATAAAGTATTCGAAATTTTGATCAAATAGTAGTTAAATTTTTAACGAAACAATAGTTTTTGACAACATTTATTTATTTACAATGCAACAGTTACATTTGTACTAAAAAATTTACTAACCATTTTTTCATATTTTAACTAAATGGATGCATTTTAACCAAACAATACCAATTCTCTACGATTCTAGAAAAAATTACCATTAAAAAAAAGGATGTCCAACAAAGTAGGTGTAATTTTAACCAAAAAAAAATATTTTTTAATTTAAAAAAATTAATTTTCTATGGAAAAGACGAATTATCAATAAAACTCATAAATTTACAATACAATAGTTAAATTTCTTCAATAAAGATAAATATTTAAGTAAGCTAAGGAAATGTAAAAAAAAGCATAACAAAGTACTTTATGTTTGACAAAATATGAATTTCTATTGACAAATGTTAACATTTCATATAAGAGAGATTTTTAATTTGAACAAAAAAAATTTGAATTCAACCGAAAAGATGGATTTTTAACAAAATAGTTGAATTCTTAATTAAAACTAAAAATTTTCAACCAAGAAGAATTAATGCAGTAAAAAAAAAACAAATTTTCAACAGAATATATAAAGGTTTAACAAAATATTTCAATTTTTAACGCAAGAGATGAATTTTCAACTAAATTTTCGAAGCTTTAGCAAGAGAAAAAAGGAATTTTCGATAAGTTATTTCCAATTTCGACCAAGCAGATGAATTTTCAACCAAAGAAGACCAATTTTTTACAAAATAGTTCAATATTAAACCAAAAACATGAATTATCAAACAGAAAGAATTGTTTTTTACAACAAAATACGAATTTCCAACAAAGGAGCTTAATTTTGAACCAATAAAATCTTTATTTATAAAAGTAGAGCTAATTTCAACCAAAAAATATGAATTTTCAACAATACATTTACGTGTTTTTAAGTTTCTTGTTTAGTTTTGTATTATTTTAGTTTATTTTTCAGCAAAAAATATCATTTTTCAATAACATATTCAAATATTAACTTAAAAACATGAACTTTCAACCAGAAAGAATTTTTTTCAGCACAATAGACAAATTTTTAATAAAATGAATGAATTCAAAGTACAGCAGTTAGATTTTCACTAATGAGATGAATTTTTGATGAACGTAAAGAAATTTAAAAACAATCTAACAAATATTTTGATTTTTAATTAAAAATAGTTGAATCTATCCAAAAAGCCGAAATCTCAACAAAATATTTGAATCCTTAAGCCAAACTGGTTTATTTCGAAACAAGCAGAATTTTTTTTTAAGCAAAAGACCAAATTCCTACAAAATAGTTGCATTTTCAATTCAAGAGATGAATTTTCGACTAGAGTGATGAAATTTCATTCGAAAAACATAACTTTTGACAAAGTAGTTCAGACTTCAATAAAATATTTGAATTTTTATTCGAATTATAGTCAATTTGATGAAAACTAATGTCGACCTTCGTCGTTTATTTAATAAAGAATATAACGTCTAGATGACTGTCCTACAGTTAAAAATTAGAAGCGTTAATAAGAATATGATGGATTTTGTTGGTATAATTGTCAAAAATATTTTGAAGCGACCCAGCTGTATATTTGATTTGTTAGTTTGCATCTTCTTCTAAACGTGGTGTATGATTAGCTGATGTTAATTGATGTTCACCAGGTAAGAACTTAATTAGAGGATGTTGTATTTTTTGAAAAAGTGGTTCATATGATTTAGCTGATGTTCCTTCATTTTCACCAGCTAAGAATTTAATCAGAGGATTTGGGATGTTTTTGCTTTACAAGTTAAAAATCTTTTGAAAGAACTCATCTGCATAGTTTGTTTGTTTCATTATTGTATTTTCTTTTAAACGTTTTGCATGATTAGCTAATGTAAACTGATATTATTAATTAGGTAAGAAGTTGATTAGAAGATGTTGAATTTTCTTCACATAGTGGTCTAAAATCTTTTGAAAGAACCCATCTGCATCAGTTGGTTTGTTCCATTATTTATCGTCTTCCAAACGTATTGTATGATTGGCTGATGTTAATTGATGTTCACCAGGTAAGGATTTAATTAGGAGATGTTGCATTTTGTTGGTATACTGGTTCAACATCCTTTAAAAGAACTCATCTGTATATTTAGTTTGTTTCATTATTATATTTTCTTCGAAACGTGTTCTATGATTATCTGATGATAACTGATGCTAGTTAGAGTGCTTCCATAAAGAATGTCAGTTTTTTCGAA
>NC_046664.1:77096171-77120833 GCF_010883055.1 Belonocnema kinseyi | reverse complement strand
CCCCCCCCCCCCCAACCTGAAATTGTGATATCCTTTATGGAAGGCTCCTTAGTTAAAAATTTAATTAGAAGATGTTGCAATTTTTTACCATACTGGTCCAAAATCCTTTAAAAGAACGCATGTGCACCATTTGATTTCTTCTATTATTTTATCTGTTTTGGTATTCTGTTCCATCTATTTCTAATCCTTGGAAAAAACCATTCTGCATATTTGATTTGTTCTGTTATTGTATCTTCTACTGGACGTGTTGCATGATTAACTGGTGTTATTTAATGCTGACTAGTTAAAAATTTAGTTAGAAGATGTTAGAATTTGTTGGTATACTGGTCCAATATTTTTTAAAACAACAGATCTGTATAGTTTGCTTGTTCCGTTATTGAA
Organism: Belonocnema kinseyi; assembly: GCF_010883055.1. Taxonomy (NCBI): domain Eukaryota; kingdom Metazoa; phylum Arthropoda; class Insecta; order Hymenoptera; family Cynipidae; genus Belonocnema; species Belonocnema kinseyi. The sequence continues at coordinate 77,120,452 of NC_046664.1, read as the reverse complement.
TTTCCTTCTGAACGTAATCTATGATTAGTTGATGTGAAGTGATGTTGGCCAGGTAAAAATTTAGTGAGAAGTTGAAATTTTTTGGTATACTGGCCCAAAATTATTCAAAAGAACCCATCTGCACAGTTGACATCTTTCATTATCTTATCTTCTTCCGCACGTGTTATATAATTAGCTGATGTTGAATTATGTTAGCTAGGTAAGAATTTAATTAGAAATTGTTGGAATTTGTTAGTGTACTAGTCCAAAATTATTTGTTCAAAACGCATCTGCAATTTGTTTAGTTTTATTGTATCTTCCTCTAAACTTGATGTATGATTAGCTTTATTTCATTATTGTATTTCCTTCAAAACGTTTTGTATGATTGGCTATCGTTTACTGATATTGATCAGGTAAGAATTTAATAATATGTTAAAATTAAAATTATTTCTTGAAAAAAAGATCCTACTCCATCTTCACTCCATTGAGAATCTAACCACAAAACTTCTGATTTCCGATCAGGTGCTTTTCCAATTAAGCTATTAGAGTTATCAGAATAAGAACTCTTAATTCAAGAACATAACGGTGATTTTTAGCTAGGTGTTAATGGTACAAGTAATTATTTAAAAAATTTGTAATTCATCTGCTATATCATCAGAGATTGTACCTTAGCGGCAGTAGATCAACCCTCCAAACCATGAAAGCAGAAAATCTATACAATATCGATCAAGTTAAGAATCTTCAATAACAGAAAAATGCTTAACGTTTTAATATGACTAGATAGAAAATAATATTTTTAAATTAAAATTATTTCTTGAAAAAAAGATCCTACTCCATCTTCACTCCATTGAGAATCGAACCACAAAATTTCGGATTTAAAATTCGTTAGCATATTGGTCTAAAATGCTGTAAAAGAAGCAATCTATAAAGTTCATTTGTTCTGGTATTGGATCTTCTTCCATGCATGTTGTATGATTAGCTGATGTTAATTTGATGCTGACCAGGCAATAATATAATTAGAAAATATTGAAATTATTTGGAATACTGGTTCAAAATCCTCTAAAAAATCGCATCTACACAGTTGATTTCTTCTATTATCTTGTTTTATTCCAAACGTGTTGTATGATTAGCTGCTGTTCCCAGATACTGATTAGGTAAGAATTTAATAAGTTGTTGAATTTTGTTGGCACACTTGTCCAAAATATTTTGAAAGAACCCATATATACAGTGTATTTTTTATGTTATGTGTCGTCTTTCAAACGTATGGTATGCTAGCTGATCTTGATTGATGAGGGCCAGCTAAACATTTAATTAAATTATGTTCATTTGTTGGTACATTGAGGCATCTATTTCCAATCTCATCAAAGAACCCATCTGTAAAGTTTGTTTGTTATATTGTTGTAGCTTCTTGCAACCGTGTTGTATGATTAGCAGATGTAAACTGATATTGATCAGGTAATATTTTAATCAGTAGATATTAGATTTTGTTATTATACTTGACCAAACTATTTTTAAAGAATTCATCTATATATTTCGTTTGCTTCAATATTTTATCTTCCTTAAAACGTCTTGCGACGTATTTTATGATTAGCAGATGTTGAATCATGTTAACCAGGTAAGAATTTAATTAGAAGATATGAATTTCTCCGGTGTACTGATCCAAATAATTAGCTAAAGTAAATTGGTGCTGACTAGGTAAGAATTTAATTAGAAGATATTCATTTTTGTTAGTATACTGGCCTATATTTTTCCAATCCCTTAAAAGAACATATCTACAGTTTGCTTGTTCCATTCTTGTATCTTCTTGCACCGTGTTGTATGACTAGCTGATATTAATTGATGCTGACAAGGTAATAATTCACTAAGAAGATGTTTGGAATTGTTGGTATACTGGTCCAAAATCCTCTAAAATCTGCACATTTGGTGTGTTCTATAATGCTATCTTCTTCCAAACGGATTGTATAATTAGTTGACGGTCAAGTATGTTGACCAGGTGAGAATTTAATTAAATGTTGAATGTTGTTGGTATACTTGTCGAAAATCCTTCAAAAGAATCCATCTTATCAGTTTTTTGTTCCATCATTGTATCTTCTTATAAGCGTGCTGTATGATATATGATTAGCTGATGTTAAATTATGCTGAGCATGTAAGTATTTAATTAAAAGGTAATGAATTTTGTTGGCATACTGGTCCAAGTTCGTTTGAAAGAACCTATTTATATTATTAATACTGGTATTGTATCTTCTTCCAAATGTAATCTATGATTATCTGATGTTCGCTAATGTTGACCAGGTAGGAATTTAATTAAAAGACGTGGAATTTGATTGGTATACTGGTCCAAAATCCTTAAAAATACCAATATTTACAGTAGGTTCGTTCCATTATTTTATCTGCTTGCTAACGTGTTGAATGATAAGCCAATGTTGAATTAAGTTGGCTTGGTAAATATTTATTTAGAAGATGATGAATTTGGTTGGTTTACTGGTCCAAAATGTTATCAAAGAACTTTTCTAGATAGTTGGTTTGCTCTGTCATTGTATCTTCTTCCAAATCTGTTGCATTATTAGCTGATGTTAACTGATGCTCACCAGGTAGATGTTGAATTTCGTTGGTATACTGGCCCATCTATGTCAAATCCCTTGAAAGAACTCAGTTTCACAGTTTGTTTGTTCTATTGTTGTATCATTTTTAAACCGTATTATATGATTAATTGATATTTATTGATGCTGGCCAGGTAATAATTTATTTAGATGTTTCAATTTATTTCTATACTAGTCCCAAGTCTTTTAAAAGTACCAATCTGTACAATAGGTTTGTTCAATTTTTTTATCTTGTTGCAAACGTGTTGAATGATACGCTGATTTTGAATTATGTTGGCCTGGCAAGAATTCAATTAAACGATGCTTATTTTGTTGGTAAACTTGTCCATATGATTAGCTGATGATAATTGATGTTCATTGAGTAAGAATTTAATGATAAGATGTTGGACTTTGTTGGTATGCTAGTCCAGAATGTTTTGAAAAAGATGTTATATTACGTTGGCATACTGGTATAGAATCTTTTGAAAGAACCCATTTATAACGTTGATTTGTTCTGTTATTGTTTCTTCATTGTTGTATGATAAGCTGATGATTATTGATTTTTAACAAGTAAGAATTTAATTAGAGGATGTTGAATTTTGTTGGTATACTGGCCCATCTATTCTCAATCCCTTGAGAGAACCCATCTTTTGAGTTTGTTAAATTCCAATGTTGTATCTTCTTCTGTCCGTGTTGGAAATTGTTGAAATGTTGGTATAATGGGCCAAAATCCATGAAAAGATCCTACTTCCTCAGCTCGTTTCTTGCATTATTTCATCTTCTTCCCAACAGCTTGTATAATTAGCTGATATTGAATTATGTTGGACACGTTAAAATTTAATTTGAAGATGTTGGATTTTGTTGGAATACTGGTCCAAAATCATTTAAAATAACCCATCTTACCGTTCTTCAGTCCTATCATTTTATCTCTTTTTAAAACGTATTATATGATTAGCTAATAATAAATTACGTTGAACAGGTCAGAATTTTATTAGAAGGTCTTGGTTTTGGTTGGTATAAAGGTCGAATATAACCATTAGCATGTGCAGACCAGTATATAAACAAAATCTTTTAATTAAACTCTTACCTGATCAACATTATTTAACATCAGCTAATCATAATGACAAGTATACCAACAAAATTCAAAATCTTTTTATTAAGTTCTTACCTCGTCAACATAAATTAACATCAGCTAATCATAAGGATTAGTATACCAAAAAAATCTAGCATCTTCTATTTGAACTCTTATCTATCAACATAATTAAACAACAGCTAATCATAAGGACTAGTATTCCAACAAAATTTTACATCTTCTAATTTAATTCTTACCTGGCCAATATCAATTAACATTAGCTAATTCGATATTTTAACAATAAATAACTATATGTTATGTGTGAACTTTTATTTTTCTCAATGCAATAGTAGCATTTTCACCAAAAAAGAGCCAGCTTTCAACTAAGAAAAAAATCTTCATTTTTCTCCTTTCATTCCTCTTTAATCCCAAGGATGCACCCACGATTTCTTATTTACTTTCCAGGCAGGAATTACGATCGACCGCTCAAAGTTGACGTAAACTGCCAAGTGCTACCCACTCCTCAGAGAAAGGATTTATTGCTATGGTTCTTGGAAACAGCCAAGGGTCAAAAATATGAGATAAGAAATGAGAATTGTCAAATGATGGAGAAAGACGATGAAAGTGGACAAAGACCAAAAGAGGGATTGAGTCTGATGAACAATGGCATCTGGAGAACGAGAAAGGAGCAACTGAAATTCCATCTGAAGCTGGTGTCGGGATTCAAGAAGAAAAGGAATCTAAGCTTTCCGGTACAAAGCTCTACACAATATGAAGGGGATAAAAAATGTTGAGTATCCAGGGTGGCGGGAAAACTTCATTTTCCAAATTCCCTGACATTTGCCTGATTTCTTATTGATTACCTTTTTATTTTCCCGGACTATTAATATTCAAAGACCACAGAATGTTTTCTTATAGGAAAATAGAACCGAACTTTCGACCCAAAAAGAGGCCTTTTTTAAAAATAGTTTAAGTTGAAACAAAGTAGATGAATTTTCAACCAAGTCATTCAATTTGTTCGTAAAAAATCTAATATTCAAAAAAAAGATGGAATTTTAATTCAACAGGAGGACTTTTCTGACCAAATAGAAAATTTTTTAACAGAACAGTCGAATTAAAAAAAATTGAAACCAGGAACAGTTACATTTTTAAACCAATAATTAAATTTTAAACAAAATCGTTGTACTTTGAACAATAAATTGAATTTTCAAACTACGATGATAAATTTGTAACCAAATTTTCAGATTTTTAATGCAAAAAATTTAAGTAAACAAAAAATCTCTGCATCTTTAATAGAAAAAGACGAATGTTTAATAAGACTGTTAGATTTTCAACAAAAAGATCAATTCTCAATGAAAAATGTTATATCTGATATTTCAACCACACAATAACGGATTTACAATAAAGTTGTTAAATTTTTAACCAAAGAGTTAAATTTAAAAAAAAAGTTTAACAAAATAGTTGAATTTTTAACCTTCAAAAGTGAATATTGAACAAAAAGGTTAATAGTTTATATTACAACGACAGAAATAAATCTTTACCAAAGAGATGAATTGTAAAACCAAATAGGTGAATGCAAAAAAAAATTGAAAACTGGAATTTTCAGTAACAGCGTTAATTTTCAAATAATGGAGATTTTTTCAACAAAAAAAGATTAATTTTCAAAAACCGAAAAGATTTTTTAATTAAGAAAGAAAAAGAAGTTTAACCCAGTTGTTGAACTTTCAAGCCGAAAGACGAATTTTCTGAAACAAAGTTGAATTGTTGGCCCGAAAATATTAATTTTCCTCAAAATAGCTAAATTTTAAACGAAAAAGGTAAACTTAAAAAAATAATAAGTTTTGAATAAATTAGTTCAACTTTCACCTGAGCCGTTAATTTTTCAATTTAAAAATATTAATTTTTAAACAAAACAAAGAATTTGGAATCAAAGGGATGAATTCTGAGCTTAAATTATAAATCTTTAATAACAAAACTTCAATAACAAAAAAATTAATTTTTAACAAAGTGGTTCAATGTTCAAGCAATTAGTTCATTTTTCAAACAAGAAAAATAAATTTCCGTCCAAACACACAAATCTGCAACAAAAAAGTTACAGTTACAAAATAAAAAAATTCAGCTTCAAGAAACAGTTGCATTTTAAAACCAATAGTTTAATTTTTAAGCCAAAAAGAATTATTTTTTTAGAAGAATATTGAATTTTTACCAAGAGCGAAAAACGGATTTCCAAATGAACCGTTCTATTTGGGCCAGAGCTAAATTTTCAAAAAAAGAATTAAATTTTTAACAAATTAGTTGAATTTTCAACCTACGGACGTGAATAAAAAGCGAAAATATTCATAGTTGATATTTTACCTAAAAAGGAATTTTATTATAAATCAAAAATAGTTTGATTTTGCCAAAAAATCGAATTTTCAAGAACAATAACTTAATTTTAAACCAAATAATTAACATTTTTAAAAGACTTTCGAATTATCAACAAAAGTAAATAAATAAATTTTTTAGAAGACAGTTGAATTTTCAACAAGAAGATGAATTATTAAGAAAAAATGTGACAGATATTTTAAGAACAACAGAAAACATATTTACAACTAAATAGTTAAATTTTTAACCAAAGAATTGAATTTGAAAAATTTGAATTGGCAGCTAAAGAAATCAATTTACAAATTAAAATGTTTAAAGTTTTACTAGTAGTTGAATTTTTAATGAAAAAGATAATTCTCTAGGAAATATTAAAACTTTCAACCAAACAGATAGATTTTGAACTCGAATTATGAATATTCATCTGGAATAGTTAAATTTTCAGTAAAAAATTAATAGAAAAAAAATAGAATTTTCAAATAAAAAAGATTTATTTTTAAACAACAATAGAGAACTTCAATTTTCAGTAAAAAATTATAAAAACTAAAAACATTTACAAGAATTCAATTTTCTACCAAAACAGTACAATTTTTAACCAAAAAGGATGACATTTTAACAAAATTGTTTAATTTTCAACCAAATAAAATACATTTTTAACTAATAATATAATCGAAATAAGAAGGAACAAAAAAAAAAGAAATAGAAATAAGTAGCAAATAAATTACTAACAAGAATTTTATATCAGTATCGCTGCAAAACTTCTTTTTCAAAATGTCTTAATTTTTCCCTGAGCAATTTTTAAATTTTTTATTACTTAAATACCATAATCTTAATCTTTTAGAATTTTTTAACATAGATAAAATCTTTTATAAATTGAATGAAAAAATGTCTAATTTAAATTTTTTATTTTCAATAATTGACCTTTAATTTAAGGCGCTTTAAAATAATCGGTTGCGCTTGATTTACTATATTTCTAAAAGGATAAGTATTATTTTTACCAGATGATTTAAGGGGAATGATAAAATTTTGGACATAGATCTTTTTTCAGAAAATATTCTTGTTTTGTAATTAAAAGTGTTTTCTTTTTACACTTAAAACTAGCAAACCCTGATTTCCAGGTTTTGCCTGACCTGGGTTTAGAATCTTAAAAATTTTCAATATAATTCTAGGTGTATGCGTGAGGCTATTCTCATTTCCGATTATATCCTACTATATCCGGTTTGTATCTGCGAAACGTGTTTATCTCTCACAACATCGCAAACATCATACATTCACGTTTTCCGACATTCGCCTGTTTTCTCGATTAGTAAGCTCTGGTATAACACAACCGAGGTACCACGATAGGTATCAATTCATCAATCAAAACTTATTTCGTACTGGAACCACAGCATGAATGGTGGGCTTATAACCATTAAGGTGATCCAAAAATGCATTGGAAAACTTCTATTTCGAATTTCCATGCATATCGCCCGGAAATTCGTTCCAATTCGCAAAAAAATTAATTCCTTCTTTTTGTTTTGTAAAAATTTATTTTAACTTTTTAATTAATTTAATTAAACTTCAATTTAACTTTGTACTAATTTGTCACTTATTATGTTTTTTTCAGTTTTTTCAATGCAATTCGTTTCTAATACATGAAATATTACTTCACACTGATAATTCGATATTTAAATAAATTTCTTTAACAATTTACTATTGTTTTTAGCAGATTTCTCCTAGAGTAGAGATAGAAAGTCGCAATTTTTTAAATAAAAGTTCCACTTTTTGTGCAATCTGTAATTAGAGTGAACTAGTGTTTATTATTTTCTAACGAAGAAATAATTGTATAAGCAATTTAATGTTTTTAAAAATGATAATATCTTTAAATAATGCTAGAAGTTAAATTTTTTTTTCAATTTTCAACTTTTTGTCCACTTTTCAATTAAACTGAAGCAACAATTAATTCACGGTAACAAAAATAATGTTCAATAACTTATTATTATGTTTAATAATATTCACTTTGCTTAATGGTAGAAAGTTGCGTTTTTTTCTGTCATTTTTTCAAATTTGTCAATTTTTACTTGAAGTTACTTAATAATTATGTAAGTTGAGCAAAAAGAATGGTTTAAACAAATTATTATTGTAAATAACTATCTCCATCTATATTGATTGCAGATACTTGTCGATTTTTTCTGAAATTTTTTACGACTTTTCACTTAGTGAGGTAATAATTAATGCAAGTTAATAACAATTATTGTATTAACAATTAATTATTGTTTATAACTATCTTCTCTTAAATAAGTGCTAGAAAGTTGATGTTTTTGTGAAAAGTTTAGCTTTTATTTGCCTTTTTAGTTATAAACAAACAATAAACGAAAACTAGAGAGAATCATATTTTAAACAATCTTTTTCTTTTTTGTAAATATATTTATTATGAAATAAAACCAATATTGAAAATATTCTTCAAATTTTCTATATGGGTCTTATTAAATATAAATTTTTATTATAATAGGTAATAAGATCCTTTTTGCTGAAATTAATATTAATATATATTTTTATTTTTAATAAAAATTCAAAGAAAAGCTCAAAATTTCAGAAAAATTCGCAACTTTCTATCATTAATCCAAGAGCAGATAGTTAGAAACCATAATAAATTGTTTAAACCATTATTCTTGTCAACTTGCTTTAATAATTATCTCATTGAATAAAAAAGCGAACAAAAATTTAAACATTTCAAAAGAAAGCACAACTATTTAGCATTAATAAAGAATAAGATAGTTATAAAAATAATAATTTTTTAAAATAATAATTTTTACTTGATTAAATTAATTATTAACTTACACTAAATAAAGAGTAGAGAAATAGTCAAAAATTTCAAAAAAAATTGTAACTTTCTAGCATTTTTAATATATCTCCGTAGCTTAGTGGGTAAGAGCATCAGACCGGCCATCTGAAAGACCTGGGCTCGGATCCCAGAAAAACTTGAGAGGAATTTCTTCACAATTTAGAAATGAAAATCAATATTAAAGAACATTGATTTAAGACCAGAAGATAAAAAACAATTACCAACAAGTTATTTAATACATTTTATTTGGTTAAAACAATAACTTCAAAGAATAATTAAACATTTAAATGTTTGAAAAATTAATTTTACAAGTGTAAGGAGTTACTTCAAAATTTAGTATATAGGTGTTGTGAAGAAACTAATCTCGTAACTCCGTAGCTTAGTGGATGAGAGCATCAGATCCGCCATCTAAAAGACCTGTGTTCGGATCCCAGCGGAAGTGGAGAAATTTTTTTCGCAGATTCAAAAATTGATAATCAATATTTAAAAAATATGGATTTTAAACCAGTAAATAGAAAATAATTACTATCAAATTATTTAATATATTTTATTTCGTCAAAACCACAATGCTAAAAAATATAGGTCATTCGAATGCGTCAAAAATTAATCTTAGAATTACAAGCAATTACGCCAGAATTAAAATTGTAGGGATTGTAAAGAAACTGATCTCGTCTCTCCGTAGCTTGGTGGGTAAAAGCATCAGACCGGCAAACAGAAAGACCTCGGTTCGGATCCTAGCGGAGATTGAGACCAATTTTTTAAAATAATTTAGTGATAAAAATCAATCAAAAAGAATATTGATTTTTGATTTGTAGATAGAAAACAATTACCATCCAATTAAGAAATATATATTTTACAGGGAAAAAACCATAAAATCAAAAAATATAAACCATTCGAATATTCGAAAAATTAATCTCACAAGTACAATCAATTACGTCAGAATTCAACTGGTAGGGGTTGTAAAGAAACTGATCTCGTCTCTCTTTAGCTTAGTGGATAAGAGCATCAGACCGGCAATGAGAAAGACCTGGGTTCGGACCCTGGCGGAACCTGCGAGAATTTTTTTATAATTTAGTAATAAAAATCAATAGTTTTGAATTAAAAATTCTTATTTTATGTCAGAAAAGTCATCTTTCTTGGTTGAAAATATTACAACGTTAGTTTCAATATCGTCCCTAATAATCTTTTGGCCTCATGCCAGTATTTGACCATTGTGAGACATTTGTTTTTAGATTAAAATATATAATAAAAATGTAATAGAAAATCTTTGGTTAGGAAAAGCGGTTTCTAGAAGTTCTTCATTTTTTGGTACGAAATGTTCTCATCAGTTCCTGGCAATGTGCCTTCTCTTATTCACACATTTCTCAAAATTAGGGCATAATCCAAGATTTATGAAAATAGGTCTGAAATTGGAATATACGTAGAGTGAGCTTTTTATGTTTTATGTTTATTTTTCTACTTTACGTTTTGTCATTCAGCTCGCTCTTCTTTCCTTCTGTTCCATTTCCGCCAATCTCGTCCATTATTCATTTATTTCATTTTTCTGTTTGTATTTTTCTACCCTGCCTTCTTCACCATTCTTTTTTGCATTTTACATTTTTAAACTTGCATTCTTAAAAGGTAATTCACTCTTCTTTTTATTTTTCGAATTCGTAGATAATCACTTCTTTACATAATAACTTTTATATAACTGAGGTCGAGAAATTCTGGAATTTATATGTTTTTAATAAAATTTAAAAATAAAATTTTTCGTTTTGCTGTAATAGCAGGGCTGTTTTTTTGCTAAAATAGAGAAATCAATTCTTCCTAATGAAATTAGCGTGACAAATTAAAAACTTCAAATCGAAATATATTGATTTTCTTTTAAATAATTCATTTTTCAACAAAAAAAGACAAATTTTTTTGAAAACAATTGATTCTTAAATAAAAAAGATAAAATTTCAATAACAATAGGCTAACAACTAAACTAAAGAAATAAATTTACAATAAAATAGTTGAATTTTCAACCAAAAAATTTCTACCAAAAAATATGAATTTACAAGTCAAAGGAGATCGATTTTCAATAGAAAAAAATTGAAAAACTCTTCAACCAAATATTAAAATTTTTTTCAAACAAAATAATTGTTTTTATAACTAAAAGGGGTATATTTCTGGAATTTGTCTCTTTTAAATAAGAATGTAAAAATAAAATGTATCGAAATATATTGCATTTTTTTAAATACTTGAATTTTCACCAAAAAAAGATTAATCTTATACCAACAGAGATGAACTTTTAACGAAAAGTTTAATTTTCAAAATAAAAAGACAAATTGCGTAGAAAATAGTTGATTTTTGGATAATAAATATAACTTTTCAACGACAAAGTTAATTTTCAACCCAAAAAATGATTTATCTACCAAATAGTTGAATTTTCAACAACAATAATTAAATTCTAGACTAAAAATTTAGATTTCAAATCAAATAATTAATCTTTTAGGAAAAATAAGTTAATTTAAAATAATAGAGTTGAATTTGCAACCAATACAAAAGAACGATTTTAAAAAAAAGTTCAATTTTTAACCAAGTAATTTAATGTTTAATCAAATAGTTGAATTTTTCACGAAATGGTTTCATTTTTCGCTGAAAATTTGAATTTCTAACCGACATGGATGACTTTTTAACAAAATATCTTAATTTTATAAGAAACAATATTAATTATCTACCAAACAGTAGCTACAAGCGAATATTTGAATTTTTAGGAAAAAGGTATGAATTTTTTCACAAATAGTTGAAATTACAAGAAAAATGTACGAATTTTTAAGAGAATAGTCGATTTTTGCAGAAGGTAACCGAATTTTCAATCTAAAAGGGCAAATTTTCAATTAAAAAAGACCAATGTTTTGTTTAAAATTTTTGAATGAAAAAAAGCATTTTAAACCAAATACATTAATTTGCAGGAAAGAACATTAAAAATATATGCAGTGTTTATTCAATATTGTTTATTAAAATTCATTGCTTGATTAGTTTTTAATATTTCTACGGAACTTTGATCAAATACAGCGTTTATATCATTTTTTTATTTCTACGCCAGATATTTTTTGATGAAGGTATCTTTTGAGTTTAAGATGAAATGTTTCATATTTATTATTCAGTGTAGCCGCTGGCCCGGGAAATCTGAAAACCGGGAAATGACAGTAAATTTTTTTTTTGACCGGGAATTTTGCAAATTTCTAGAAAAAAAAGTTATCTCCAAGTATTAATTCAACAGTTTTTTAAATCATCAGTTGAATGTTGATCATTATTAACTATGAAATCATTTAATTCATAATGCCTAATCCGAAAATCTTCTACTTTACAAATTTTCTATTTTAGGTTTTCAATTTTAATTTCAAGAATTTTAATATGCTGTCTTGACTACTTGCATATTTAATTACATATTTTTTTTATAAATCTGTGCTTTAAGCATTAAAGGAGAACAATGATTTATTTTTAAAAGACTATTCGAACTCTACTAAAAATTTAAGAATTTTCAGATTTTAACGTCAAAAATTAAACGCTTTAAATTCGAAAGTCTTAGTCATTTAAAAAATGTAAGCTTCTCATTTAAAATTTATAAATTATATTCAATTTAAAAATAACTTCATAATAATATATTTTTTATAAAATATTGTTTCAGTCTAAGATATTAAAATTTAATCTATTCAATTAAAATTTTTTTTAATTGAGAAAAAGAATAATAATTATTGAATAGTTAGAAATGTTTCACCAAATATTTAAAAGTAAAAAATTTGAAGCTGAATTGTTTTACATAGAAAGCTTTGAATCTCTAGAATTTCAGAGAGCTTTTAAACTTTTAACCTTACAATTTTAATTGTTCTATTTAAAAAATGTTTCATTTGTAAGTCATTTTGATTAATTTTGATGTATATATAATAATTGAACATTTATTATTTGTAGACAAAATTTGAGTAATTTTAAGAGGTCTTTACAAGTTCTAGAAATTTTTTAAAAGAGAATATTCAAAAAGATTTAATACGATTTCTAAAATTTTAAGAAAGAATCTGGAAGATTTTAGAATTTTTTTTTTAAATTTGCAGGATTTTCTAAAAATTGTAGAAAAAATTCGATTAATTTCAAAGGGATTTAGAAGCCTAGATTTCTCAAAATTTTGAAATAAAATTCTAAAGCATTTCAAGGATGTTTCTATTTAAAATGAAAATAATTTAACTTATAATTTAAGAAGTATTCTTCTTTTTTTGTAATTTATTTTTTCGATTTTTACGTTTCTAGCTTAAAATTATTAAAAATAATATAATATAAAAAATGCAAAAATTCATTGATTCTTTAATTTAGAGCATTGAAAATGATAGCGTTAATTACATTTTTACCATTTTTGTCTGAATATTTGAAATCATTAATTTCTAAAAGTTAAAAATTCTAAAGTTTGTAATTTATCTGCATTTTATTAAAAATTGTTAAATTGTTAGTACCTTCAATTTTTTACATGTAAATTTTATTGGCCGTGAAAATTGTGTCAGAACCGAGAAAAAACAGCGAATTTGTTTCTTGGGTTAAAATGGCCACCCTGTTATTAAAATACTTAGTCTTTATTTAATTTTTGATATTTCCACAAAATAGTTTTAAAATATAGATATAGTTTCAGTTTAAGATAAAGGCTGTTATAATTTTTATTCAAATATATAGTTTTTATTCATTTTTTTTACAATTCTACGAAAGAATATTTAAAAATCGAAATATCGTTTTAGGTAAAGATGAAATGTTTCATATTTTTCATTAAAATATGCACCACTGTATTTATTCGAATTTTTATATTTCTGCGTAGTTTTTTTGTTTGAAATGAAGATATTTATATGTAAAGATATTATTTTATATCTCACAAACAATTTAAATTCAAATATTAAAACATTAATTGCCAATTATTATATAACAACAATAATATTAAGCTTATTAACCTTCTCGTACATTAAAGAAATTAAATGTTTGGAGCAGCTGTCATAACCTGATATTTACATTTAGGAGTAACACACCGAATTTCACCCATTTTTGTTATTTCTGTTATTTTTGTTATTTTAGTGCAAGTTTCTAAAGTAGTAAAACTTAAAAAATGTTCACACTTTAATTTTTCATACATAAAAACGAATTCCATTGCAAAAAATATTAATAAAATTAATTTTTTACTAATCTTTGCTATGGTTGCCATTTAAATATAGGCTGGGAAGGCTCCCAGCGCCATCTGGCCTCCACGCTTCACTTGATCGTACTAGTGAAATAAAGTCGATGCAGGAGGCTGTTTTAGACTAATAAAGATTTATTTTTAATCTTAAATGGAATTATAACATGTTCAGTTGAGAAAATTCTATTTTTTATAACAAAAAAACAGATTTAAAACAATATTGTTACATTTTAAATTGTAGATAAATTTTGAATCGTTTAATTTTCTATTAAAAAAAAAACATTTTCATCAAGAATGGAATAGTTAAATTTTCAGTTAGAAAACATTAATTTTTACCCAGAAAGATACAGATTTTCAGCAAAATAGTTAAATTTGCAACTAAGCAAGATTAATTTTAACCTAAAAATAAAAAAAATTAATCGGGAAAGTTAGGCTTGTGAGTAAAAAAGTAAAATTTGTTAGAAAAAAATGGACTTTTAAAACGGAACCCGATTTTCCGAAAAAATATTTTATTTTAAAAACCAATTACAATTTGCAAACAAATAGTTCAATACAGATCAATTTTCGACCATAACATAGTCTACCAAAAAAGATTAATTTTTAACACAAAAGACAGATTTTCAGCAAAAAGTGGAATTTTCGACAAAATAATTCAATTTCAAACTAAATAATTTATATTTCAAACAAATGATTGAAGATTCAGCCTAAAAATATAAATTATGAACCCAGAAAGAAGAATTTTCAACTAATAATTTTCTACCAAAACAGATAAACTTTCAAATCTAAAGAAATCTTTACAGCAAAAAAGTTGAATTTTCGACAAAATAATTTAATTTGCACTTAAATTATTACATTTTTAAGTAAATAATTAAATTTTCAGCTTACAGAGATTAATTTTCAACCAAATAGTTACATTTTCAAAGAAAAAATTATTTAACTTTAACAAAAAACAGTTGTATTTTTAGCCAAATAAATAAATCTTTAAGCCAAGAAGATGAAGTTTAGAAGGCAGATGAATTTTCAAGCAAAAAAAAAGAACTTTCCAGCCAAGAACATTTCTACCAATAAAAAATGAATTTGTAATCCAAAAAGTACGAATCTGAACAAAAAAAAGTTGAATTTTCAAGAAAATGATTACATTTTCAATACTATAGTTTCATTTTGAACCGAATAGTTAATTTTCTAACCCACAAAGATATATTTTTAACCAACTAGTTACATTTTCTACCGAACGGTCAATTTTTCAAAAACAAAAAGTCAAACTTAAAAAAAATGGCAACCAAAAACAGTTGCATTTTAAACCAAATAGTTGAAATTTCAAGGAAAAAAGAGACAAAAATAAAAATGTTCAACAAAATAGTTAACTTTTTAAATAATTCATTAATTTTTAACGAAAAATATGAATTTTCAGCAAAATACATGCATTTTCCACAAAATACACGTCTTTTCAACAAAACACATAAACTTATAAGCAAATAGTTGCATCTTTTACTAAAACAAGATAAATTTTAAATAAAAAATCGAATAGCTACACTTTTAGTTTGAAAATTAATTTTTAACAAAAAAACAAATTAATTTTTTTTAAATAGTTACATTTACCACGAACCAGTTAAATTTTTAATAAAGAAAATCAGTTTTTATGAAAAATGGAAGAGTTAATTTTTTATTACAAAAAATTAGATTTTGGCTAGAGAGAAGCAGGTTTGCATGGCAACAGGTTTAATTGGCAACTCAATAGTTCAGTTTTGAACCAAAATAGATCACTTTTTAATCGAACAAGGAAGAAGAAGTGACGTGAGGCACAGTGATAAAAGTGAGTGGCAGTGAAGTTCAGGGTATTAGGGTATTAAGGAGTGAAGTTAGTGTGAAGAGGCGTGATAGTAAGGATAGGGGGAAATAAAGCGAGAGAAATTAGATGAAGTGAATGTATCAAGAAGTAAAACGAAGGGAACTTAGAAAACTGCAGAAAAGATGAATAGTAGATGTAAGGAGAAATAGAAATGAGGTGAGGGAAAGTGAAATAATAGGAGAAATAACAGTTGAATAGTAGGAGACTTAATAGAAAAAGGGTCGTGACGTAGGGATAATATAAAGAGGGTTTGCAGGATAAGTGATGAAAAGGGAAATAATAAGTTAAGTGAGTGGGAAGAGGCAGGATAGTAGGGAAGGGAGGGGGAAACATAAAGGGAGGGAAAGCAGATAAAGTGAATGTATAGAGAAGTGACAAGAAGGGAAGTAAAAGAAATGAGAAAAAGGTAAATAGGGATGTAAGGATAAGCAGAAGTGAGATAAGGAAAAGTGGTAAAGTGAGTGGTAGTGAGTTTCAGCTTATTTGGGTAACTAAAAGAGGAAGTGGAAGAAATCGTAGAAAAAGTGTGGTGAATTAGTGATAGTATAAAGAAGGTTTTAATAAGAAGTGATGCGAAGGGAGATAAGGAGTGAAGTAAGTGTGAAGAGGAGGGTTAGTAAGAAAGGGGAGGGAAAATAAAGCGAGGCAAATTAGATGAAGTGAATAAAGAGGGAAGTGAGAAGAGGCAAAGTAAGAGAAATAAGGAAAAGGTAAATAGGGGATGTAAGGAGAAGTAGAAGTGGTAGAGGGAAGTGGTAGAAGTGAGTGATAGTGAGTTTTAGGACAGTAGGAAAAGTAAAGTAGAAAGTTCGAGGGATCGTAGGTGAAGGATGGTGAAGTAGGACATATAAGGAGAGGGTTTATAGATGAAGTGTTGAGAAAGGAAATAAAAAGTGAAGTAGGTGTGAAAAGGAGGGATAGTAAGGAAGGTTGGGGAAGGGAGTGTAGAGAAGGGATTGGAGAGGAGGGATTGGAGAGGTGGGATTGAGGATTAAGAAAAGTGAGTGGAAGTGAGAAGCTGTGAATTGTAGGAAGTAGAAGAAATAAAGGATTGGTAAAGGAAAGATGGCAAATGAAAGGAGGGGGAGTAGATGAAATGCGGTGAGAGGAATGAGAGAAAGAAAATAACACCTCTCCTAATTGGACTCATTTTTTATTTTTTAAAAATCAGATAGATCCTTTCCTCAACAGAACGGCAGGATATTGTCCCGTATTCCAAAAATGAGAACTTGACCCAGTAATCTTAATTTTCAATCCTCTAATTATTATTATGAGGTAACTCTAGCACACAATCTATAGGGGGTTCATGCCCTCTTTGAGTTCGCCTTTAATATGAACTAATGAGTTTAGCTCGGGTAACTGAGCTCTACGGCTCAGGATGTAATTTGCCAGAATTCAAACACGAACTGGTACCTAAATACCTAATAACTAAGAAACTTCCGAGTTGCAAATATCTCGATTCCTTTACGCTCGATACGAAATTCGTGACGTAAACGCGATACAATCGACAACACGATTCTGCACCTAGTTCTGAAATATACGAACCAAATGGCAAACCCATACAGAGTTGTTTAGACAAGAACGTGTGGAGCGGAAGTGCACCTTTGTTCTCGCCCCAGTTCTTACATGGGTCTTGGTAACCACAATTGCAAGTAACACACACCACAGAAACTCTTAAAGTAACGTAGATTCGATCGAGCAGAATTTTCTACAAGGCGTCAGATTCTATTTTATTTTTAGATTTGTCATTATTTCATTCCTCAATATTTATTTATATTTTTCTATGGTTATTCCTAAATAGGGTCCCAGTGAACCTCGGAATAGTAAGCCACTAAATTTGATTTGAGAAATTTCCCTGACGAAAGTTTCAGGTAGAAAATTATTTCGAAATCTGTAGCCGAACCAACCCGAATCAATTCGCAAATACTTCTACATTTCGTTCGATAAATCGGTTAAGATTTAATTTGATTCATTGGGAATGAAATTCGGTTCAGATCAAACCAAGTTCGAATTAATTAATTTTTAACCGATTTTGATCGAACAAAATTGCGAACTTTTTTTAAATTGGTTAAGATAGATACGAATTGTTTCGGATGCAGATTTTGGAATAACTCGGATTTTTTCGAAATTAATTCCTATCCAAATCTTTTCCAGAGTCGATAAGTTCAAAATATTTTTCATAATGCTTTTTCAAAGTCATAATAAAACAAATAATTAAAATAATAATCCTCGTTACACTTTTTGACATTTTGATAATTTCTCATAATAGAACAAATTAATATTAATTCGGTCATCCCTTTATTTTCAAATTTGCACTTTTATTAGTCGAAATTGAATAAAAGTTTCTATAAAAAAAAGTTGTTTCGATACCGCTTTGTGTCTTTCTCAATACTAAAATATAAAAGAGGTTTTTCTTTATATCCAAAACTAAAAACCGAAAATTTATTTGAAACTCAAGTATAAAATAATCTGTTCATAAAAGTTTTGAACAGTCAAAATGATGTCAGTAACTGGAAATAGATTTTTTATAATCTCATTTGTAAAAGAACGGAGGTTTGAATTATTTAGAAACTACATTTTTAATAAAAAATTTGTGAACAAGAAAACGTTGTTTAATTTGTTGAAACGACGGAAATAAATGTGAACTTTTGAGCTTTATAACTTAGAGAATATTTTCCTGATTATTAACCATGTATTAGTCAGCTGCTATACTTTATTCATTTGAAAACCTAGTCAGATTATGAAAATCGCATACAATTGTGATTGAATTTACGTAGCAAGGAGTGAACAGACCTTTTAAAAAAATTCGTCAAATTGTTATATTTTTCCATTATGATATAATTTACTTTACAATGCGTAATTCGTAAATCTCTTAGTTTAAAAATGTTTTATCATAGATGTTTATTTTTGAGCTTACATTTCTAATTTAAAGAAATACAAAATGCAGACTTGGAAACTTGAACAAATAAAAAATAAAAGCTTTTGAAGTTGAAAATTTTGCAAAAAAGGATATATGATTTAAAATTTATTATTTATTGAAATATTTAGAAGTTCTTAAAAATTTTTTTAAATAATTTTTAATTTAAAAACATTTAAAGCAACTTATAGATTTCTCAATATCTAAAAATAATATTTAAAAGTTTTTTAATGATGTTTAACTATTTAAAATGAAAGTAACTTCTTATTTACGAAGTGCTCGGTTGAAAAAAATTTAATTTTTCAACTTTCAATGTTTGCAGCTCAAAATTGCTTAAAATAATAAAATTTTAAAGTTGATCGATTGATTCTTTAATATAGAGCATTGGAAATGATAACATGCATTAATATTTTTGGAATTGAATCTAAATCTATGAACTCATCAGTTATGAAATTTAACGATTATTAATTCTGCAGTTTCCCTGCATTTTATTTAAACTTGTTTAAATGGAAAGTGTTAGTGCGTTAAATTTTATATGCGCAAATTATTGAGCATTCAAATACAACAATTTTGAATTTAAAAACTTTTAAACTTAAATCTAAATAGTTTAAAATTCAAGAGTTATATTTTGAGTGCTTTAATTTATAGTTTATTTGTTAATACTACAAATTGAAAAAATTTTAGCGTTAGGGTTCGAATTGTTTAATTTGACTGGCCGTGAAAAATTTTCGCAAAATAGGAAAAAACAGGTCTGGGCCTTAAAAATTTAGGACATGATAGGGAACATGCTAACGGACGTGAATTATTTTAAAGGTTTACAATATTTAAATTTCTTAAAATCTGACCAGTGAAAATAATTATGAATGTTTATTTTATATAGAAATCTCACTTTTTAATGATAAAATATATCCAATCTCTTATGTCAATTTAAAATTATACTTTTGAATGCGAAATTCTAAAATAGTTAAATTTTTTGTTTAATTCGATATTTTTTGGTAAAGAACTGATTTTCTTGTCTGAAAATAAAACTGTACCAAGTTTCGTTTTAAGTATATTTTAAATTGATTAAAAACTCTTTTTAATAGAGAATTAATTTTTTGGATAATAATTCATATAATCTGATTAAAATTGAACTTTTTTGTACGTAATCCTTTATTTTGACATGAAAATCAAATTATTGTAAAAAAATTAATTTTTTGCGTGGAAAATTATCTAATTGCTTAAAAATTTTACGTATTTTTAAGAATTTTTTTTTAAACACATTTTTGGTCTTGTAATTTAAGTTTTTACATTTTTGGTTGAAAATTCCTTCATTTAGCTCAAACATTAATCTTTTTTATTTAAAATTTTATTGATCATTTAGGTTGAGGATTCAACTATTTGGTTACAAGTTCATCCTTTTTAGTGTAATTCTTCGTCTTATAAATTATTTTTCAAACTCAATATTTAACAATACCACTTTTCGTTGAAAATAAAACTTTTTTAGGTGAAAAATGCAATTGAATGCATTGTTAGCAAAGTAGTTCCATTTTTAACCTATTTTTAATCGAAAAAGGGTCAGTTAAATGCGCAATAAAACAGATTATTAATTAACCATACAGTTTCATTTTTAACGCAAAACTATGAGTTTTCAACAAAAGGGTTTATTTTCAATTAAATATATAAATTTCAACCAAAGAATGACAATAAATAGAATAGTAGACTCTCCAACCAAAAGAACTAACCGAAATAGAAAAATGCGTAACGAGGAACATTAAATGTTTAACCAAAACAGTATCATTTTTCATTAACCAGTTACATTTTGAAGCAATAAATATGTAATTTCTACAAAACGATATAAGCTTTTGAATCATAAGGACGAATTTTCAAAAAAAGTTTTGAATTTTCAATTTAGAAAGATCCTTTAATCAATAAAGAGAAAAAATGCCGATTAAATCGGCAAATATCACTTTTGAAGCAAATAGTAGAATATTTAATATTTTAAACAAATTATTTTTAAAGACTAATCTGGTTGTGAATCCCATTTATGGGAGAGTTTTACCTCTGAAGTGCCAACAAGGAATCTCTATGGCCCTGAAAATTATTTTGTTTTTTACTTTCAGAAGCTTTTCCTTCAGACTTAATTAAATCAAGTACTTATGCAAACTGAATGGTTTTTTGTTAAAACAAGATAAATTTCATTTTAAAGATCATTTTTGAAATTGCAATGTACAAACAGACGGTTATGACTCATCCTATACTTTTAATCCCCTGCTCCTCCTACTTTCCTAACTTGTCCCCCACTTTTCACCCATCACTTTACCCTTCACTGTATCCCTTAATTCGTTACTTCTTGCTCCTCTACTACTCCCTCTCTGCACATCCCCAACTAACGCCTTTGCCTACTTCCCTTTCATAGTCATTACTTTCCCTCCACTTCTCACCGCACTAATTCCCCTAACGTCCAAAGACTTCCTCTACTCCATCCATCCATATCTAATTTCCCCTTACCTCCTCTATTTCTTTTCTCGGAATTTTCTCTTATTTCCTCTCAATGCCTCCACTTTTCGCTCCCTTTATTTTTACCTTACTTCCTATGGACTAATTATCCCTAATATTATTTTCCATTACTCCCCTCCTATCACTCCGCTTATCGCCCCGACCTTACTACCATCAATCATCCGCTCCTCACATCTCCTCATTTTACCACCTCTAATTTACCTCACTTCGCCGACTTCTCATTCTCTCACTTCCTCTCGCTTAACCTACTTCCCCTCCCATCACTTACATATGCTCCGTTTCCCTCTCTTCTTTTCACTCTCCCTTCCCTTGTTTCTCCTTACTTCCCTTTTTATCGTTTTCTCTCCTGAGGCAAATTTTTTTCAACCACTAAATTACGGGCGAAAAAAAAATGTCTCGAAAATTCGCCCAAATTTTAATGAAAAACAGATGAATTGGGTAATTAAAGGTTGACGTTAGTACCTTCTCTGTTGAAACTTGTGAAATTCCGAGCGTTTTCAAATAATTAGACTCGTTCTCTTTAAATGAAACGTGTAACAATTAAGACTAACCAAGAATCTTCTTACTCGTTGTTCAGAGAATACTCTGAACTTCTGGAATTTTTCCCTTATTATATTTCCCCTTGTATTAAAATTGCCTTTGTGCTCTTTGAATGGAAGTACAAGAATTCTCACAGAAATAGGATAATTAATAAGGAAAGCAATTTTAATTATCTCACAAAAATAATTAATAATTCATTCAATTAATTAGCTGCCCATAATTATACAAATTTTAAGAAACTTTTTTTTGTCCACACATAGAAGTGTGAATGCAGCAAATTTTAGAGGGGTCGCACGTGATCCAACCTGTCGATGAGGGTATTTTAAAAACAGCTATTGTTTTGTAACGCTAATTAATATTAATTTCCGGAAAAATATTAAATATTTTTCAGGGAAAAGACCTCATGTCACCAGATGTTAAAAACAAAAAACCTGATCCAATTATGACAGAATACTACCCTTAACACGATAAACTACCCTTAATAGGGGTTAAATAGCATATTGTGTATTTTGACAATTTTAAACACAATTCTTTGGATATTTTGGTATTTAAATATCTTGGTGAAAAATAAGATTTTTTAAATTTAAACCCCGATAATGGATTGATTTTTATAATGAGGGGTAGTATTTTATTTCTATGTATCTTGTTTTTAAGGTTTCAGTTTAAAGTCCCAGCACCGAGGTTCCAACTTTTTTGTGAATAACAAAAATATCAGGCCTTAAGCTCATGTCGCTATTGATACTTTTTTCATGACGCAACTAATTTTCTATTATCTCAAAAAAATTTAAGATTGTCTAAAATAACATATCCGCTATTTTGAAAATCTGTATTTTAAATTAATTCAATGTTTCAAATATTTAAACAAATTTTTCTGGGATTTCGAAAGATTTTGACTGATTTCAGAAATTTAAAAGTATTTTATAGCGTTTTAAAGCTTTTAATATATTTTAAAGGTATCCAAGATTTTACAGAGATTTTTACAGGTTTAAAGGTTTTTCTACTATTTTTCTGGGATTTTATGGGATTTCAGAGGACCTCAAGAATCTAAATATTTTCAAAGGAATTTTTAAGGATATTAAACATGTTAATAGGTTAGTTTCGGAGAATTTGTATAAGTTTTAGGAATTTAAAAAAATTAAAAGAAAGTAAAAAATACTAAGCCCTCATCGATTTTAATTCAGTACATATTTATTGATTTCAAATTAACCCGCGCTTTTAGGCACATGCGCAGTTGAAAAAATTGCTAACAGCGTACACATCAATACAAGGCTGGAACAGCCAATAAACGTCGCTTAAAGAAAATAACCTGAGGATCACGTTAAATGTGGGAGCCCCTACAGTCTTGAAAGTATCTAACGTGTTCGTTTTAAGGCCGTTTGAATGGGCGAACTTTCACTGTATCTATATTATATTTAAAAATACCACACTTTAAATTTTCGTAATTAATAATGAAGAACGTAATCGTCTGATCAAAAACCTCAAAGAACCTTTGAAAATGTCCCGGGAATATCTACATTCCCTGTATTTCAAAACAATTTTTAAAAAATTTTATTATTTTGTAAAGTTCTGAAAATCCTATAAAGAAATATACTATTTGCATGCAAACTCTAAGTATTTCATCATAATCAATCTGTAAACAACTCTGAGAGGTTTTCCTAAAGTGTGGATGTTGATTTTGATTAAGTTTTCAAAGCTGGTATGCAATGAATATATTTGTGTTGTGAAAGAAATTTTTATGGTTTCGCTGGGATCCGAACCAAGGTCTTTTAGACTCCCGCTGTGTTGCTCTTACCTACTAAGCTACGGAGAGACAAGAATATTTTCCTCACAACCCTTGCAAGTTGAATTTCAACTTTGAAAATTTAAAGATTTGGTTGAATTTTGAACTCCACTTATACAAATTATTTTTTTATATACATAATTTTAGTTGAAAATTTATCTGTTTGGTTTAAAATTGAAATAATCTATTAAAAATTTATTTCCTTTTTTTTGGTTGAGAATTGTTTTTCTTGATTAATAATGTCACTGCTCCATTTTTTGTTTCAAATTGATATTTTTAATTGAAAATTGATCTTTTCTAGTTGAAAATTGATATATTTTATTAAGGCTTCCGTTTCCGGTACCGATCGCGAAAGAACTCTTTTTGTCAAGTGGTGTATTTTTGGCCTTGGTGGAGGAAATAAGGGTGAGTGGATGCAGAAAAGGCAGAAAGTGCGGAGATCGAGTGTAAAGGAAGAAGGGTGAGTGAAGGCAAAGGTGTGAAGGGTGAAATTGAGTGGTTTGAGGTGAAAATTTGGAGCGTGTGAAGTTTTTGAGGTTAGAAGTGAAAAAATAGTTGCTTGGTCAGGGGGGCAAGAGGTAGGTAATAAAGGCGGGAAACGTCACAGAGCTTTGGGTAAGGTAGGATGCTGACGACGCGAAGTCCACAAACTGGCGCCAGAGGGCAACAGTTACTGGACGATCGCACAGAGCAGAAAACCGTAGTGGC
>NC_046664.1:77094819-77096071 GCF_010883055.1 Belonocnema kinseyi | reverse complement strand
TTTGTTCTACCTGACTCTCCAACCTATTTCTTAAGATTTCTGCATATATTTTATAGCCGAATGACATGAGAGTGATCCCTCTGTATTCCTCTACCTTCTTTCATTCCCCTTTCTTGACAAGCGGTACCATCAGTCCCGTCGTCCACTCTTCCGGCCAACCTTCCCCTTTCCATTCCTTGTTGCAGATCTTCCACATCCCATCCCTAATCCCTTCTCCTCCAAACTTCATCGCTTCGTTCTCCATCCCATCTTCTCCCGTCGCCTTGTTTCTTTTTAACCTATTTATTGCTTCATCCACTTCTTTTCTTGTTATCTCGTTCCCTTCCTCCATTTCTCCTCGGACTATCCTACACTTTTCCCCTTTGATCTTATTTTGCTCTCCCCCTAATAACCCTTAAAATAATCCGTCCATTCATCCATTTCTATTTCTTCGTTAACGCGCTTCCTTTCCCCTCTATCCCTATTTATTAAATCCCACACCCTACCTTCTTTGATATCTTTTTCTACCTCTGATTTATATTCTTCCTTTCCCCTCTGTCTTTTTATTTCCAGCATCTTCTCATGTTCTTTTTTCCTCCTGTTATACTCCTCCTTCTCCATTTCCCCTCTTCTCCATTTGCTCATACACTCTTTTATGCTCTCTTTACTCTCCCAGCATTCCTCGTCCCTCCAGCCTCTCTTTCCCCCTACACTTTCTTCATTAGTACCCAGCTCATCCTTTACCTTTTCAATGGACCCCTTCAACCTTTCAACTAACGAGTATATTCCCTCCACTTTTTCATACCTAACCTTCTCCTTTTCCATCTTTTGTTTAAACTCGTTTAATTTATCTACCCCCCAGATTCCCATTTTCGTGTTTCGTTCGCACCCTTTTCCCTTTCTCCCTCTGCCGCGCTTACTGACGCCTCTTCTTAGTGTAACTATGACCGGGAAGTGCTCGGACCCTATCTCATTCCCTACCTTCATACTCCCTATCATATGCCGCATTCTTTCTTCAGCCAGGATATAGTCTATTACTATTGCTCCCTTTCCTATGAATGTGATCTCCCCTTCCTCATCTCCTTTCATATTGCCATTGCATATCAACCATCCTGTTTCTCCTATCATGTCTAGTAACTGCCTCCCCTCCCTGTCCGTCTCTCTATGTTTGGAGTTCCTTATAAATGCTTCCTTTTCTTTATCCCATAACCCTCCCCCTTGTTCGCCAGTCCATGCAATCAAGGCCCCCCCCCCTATTAAAACCAATTCTTCC
>NC_046664.1:77011346-77094719 GCF_010883055.1 Belonocnema kinseyi | reverse complement strand
GTAAAGTAATGGGCCAAGTATGGGGTATAGGAAAAAGAAGGTTCAAGAACGATTGGAGAATGAGGGTCTGGTTGTTTGATGCGTTGGTGTGGGCGGTGTTGTCTTATGGTGTGGAGATCTGCGGATGGAAGGAACATAGGAAAGTAGAGAGTATGCATGAGCGATTCCTGAGGTGAGTAATGGGGGTTAGCTGGAGTTGCCCAGGATATATGTTAAAAGAAGAGTTAGGAAGAGAAAATATGTTTACTAGACAAATTAAGAGAGCATGGCGGTTTGAAGAGAAGCTAAAAAGGGGAGAGGGAAGTAAAATTGCACAAGCATGTTTTGGTGAAATTCGGACCAATGAAGCGAGAGGTAATGTGGGAAATTCAAAATGGGAGGTAGAAAGGAGAAAAATGAGAAGGGTATGTAATATTCGAGAAGGGGTTATGGAGTGGCAGGACATAGAGTTAGAGCTATTGGTTAAACAAGGAGAAGAGAGATGGACAAAGATTATAGATTCGAGGTACAATAGATGTTATATGATGGTCAAAGGGTTGACGGCACCAGAATATCTGCAAAAAATAAAAAAGGAAGAAAAATGGAGTAGGGTTGTACGGTTCAGAATGGGAGAAGGAGTTAGAGCATGCAGATATTGGATGAATGAAGAGGAGAATTTATGCAGAGTATGTGGATACGAAATGGAGTCATGGGCACATGTATTAGAGAGATGCACAGGAGAGAAAGAGGGACAGTTGAGTGTGGATGAGTGTGTAAGATGGATCTTGGATGGTAGTGGACAGGGAGTGATGTGGATGAAGAAATTGGATGAAGTAAAGGAAAGCAAGGGAGTAGGGCAGAGCCAAACGGGTGATCCTGAAAAGGGACAGTGAAAAACGAAAATTGTTTTCAATATCGTGGAAAATGCATTTTTTTTGTGGTAAGAAGAAACGGAAACCCTGGAAGCTCGCTCATTTTAGGAATTAATATCACTACTGTTACTATTGTTTATCCTACGTAATGCGAAAGAGTAAAATATAAGTAGTAGTTAAGTTAGACTAAGGATGGCATTGTAAATATATGTACAGGGAGCGGTGGCCCTCAAACCCGTAAAAGGGAGAGATTAAATACATACATAGATATATTTTATTAAAAATTCATAATATTTGATTGGGTTCAATTAATTTTTAATTCAAATTGAATAACTTGTTAGTTGAAATATCTATTGTTATAATTTTCGTCACGAATTCATTTTTTTAAAATCAAATACTTGATTTAAACTGAAACAGATTTGAAATTTTTCCTCTTTCGGTGAAAGAATCATGATTTAAATTCAAAATTAAACTCTTTTATGGCAATTTAATTTTTTTGTGAATTTTTGTGTACAGAATTCACATTGACGGTTTGAAAAATTTAAATATTATAGAAAACTATCCTCTTGGTTAAAAATTAAACTATTCGTTTCCAAAATTAAGTATTTTTTTCTAAATTTGTTTTTTTGGCGCAAGTTATGTTTTGATCTGGAAATGGAATTATTTCTTTTTTTGGCTGGAAAAGCAACCTTCATAAGTGGAAAACTCAACTATTTGCCAGAAAATTTATGTATTTTTTGGAAATTTGTCCATTTCTTTAAAAAATGTATATCCTTGGTTAAAATTTCATCATTTTTCTTGACGAATCAACTATTTAATTTTTTTTAAATCAAATTCAACTAGTTGGAAATTGGTATTTCTTTATACAAAATTAGTTATGTAAGCTGAAAATTAAAGAATCCATTTTTCGTTGATTAATCTTTTTCAATATAAAATTCCTACTACATACTTCGTTGAAAATTCACTTTTTTGCTTGAGAATTAATCTATTTGGTTAGGGATTCAACTATTTTATTATAAAGAAATCGTATTTTTGTGTTAATTCAACTGGTTGATTATTCTTTTCTTGTAAGTGTTAAAACAAAAAATTTTAAACGGAGACTTCAACCATTTAATTTTTGGCTATAAAATATTTTTTTAGTTGAAAATTCAACGATTTGGTTCAAAGACTTATTTATTTAAAAAAAAAAAACAGTCTTTCGGTAGAAAATTAGGTTTTTTGGTGAAAAATTAATCTAGTTGGTGAAAAATTCAACTATTCGCTTGAAAGCTTGAAAAATTAGAAAAATCTGGAAAACTTTTTTCAAAATTAAACCTTATTGTAACATCTAACTGTTTCTTTGATAATTCATTCTTTTGGATTAAAAGTTAATCTTTCATTGTAGAATAGTTATCTCTCTTGGCTGAAAACAAACTTTATTCTCGAAAATTTAATTTTCCGGGTGGAAAATTAAACTTTCTTCGGTAATCGGAGTCTCCCTTAGTTTTCCACTCCCTTTATTCACACAAGTGATTTTTTATACCATATACTCCCATATTTCACTTGAGGATTTTCCCCCTCTAGAAAGGAGAACAAGTAAATTTATAGAGCAATCAAAACGTATGAAGATGTACGAGACTCTAAAAAGAAAGGAGCTGTGAACACTGAGAGGTAAGATTTTAAAGAAAAACTAGCGTGCGATTTCAACAAAGAGAAGTTGAGAAGAGATATGCAGAGATAGAAAATGTAAAGCACATGTGAGAGAGAATGAAAAGGAAGGAGACTCTATTTCGTTTGACGATTTCCCGTCGAGAGCAGCGACCCTTTTTCGAGAAAGTGCCGCGCAGAGAAAAAAATTGCCTTAAGCAAAAAAAATCCTCCCTCCTCCTCCCCCGACCCTCATCGGGTCATCCGAATCTTATTTTTCAGTATCCTTTTCCAGCACTCTGGTTTCTTTATCAGTTTTTTCGTATTTCATCTTTTCTTTTCCCTTTTACAGAAAACCTCTTGGGTCTTTAAGTCTCTAAGGGGAAAAGAAGTGGATTGGGGAAGTGTAGTTCGTTACAAAAAATATACATTTAGAAACAGATACGAAAAAAGAAGTTTAGTCAATTTAATTTAAAAATTTTGTTCTATTTACAATTTCGTCCGTCCGTTTTAATTTTTCCCATGAAGGGGAAGTGAGAGGAATTAGGGAAAATTAAGGAAAGCAGGAAAATAAGGTGACAGGAAGTGCAGGAAGCTAAAGGAGGAGAAGTATAGGAAGTTCGGTAAGGGGAAGTAGAGGAAATTCTAGGAGGAAAATTAGGAAGAAAGAGTAAATGTGGATGAGTAGGTGAATTGAGGTGGGAGGAAATAAGAGGACAGTTTTAAGGGAAATGATAAAAGGTGGCAGAAGAAATAGAAGACGGTGTATAAGATAAGTAAGAAGATTGAAACTAAGAGTAGGGAAAGTAAGTATTAACTAATTAAGAAAGTAGGGACTAGTAGTAGTAACTAGTAGTAGTAGTAGTAGTAACGACTGGTGTCGAGGAGTGGCGGAACGGGAGTGTTAGATGAGGAATTAAGGAGAGGGAGAAGTAAAGGAAAAATAATTTGTGCAAGGAGTGGAGGCAAAGTGGAAATCTGAAAAAAATTACTTTGATTCGTTGCAAAATTGCCTTAAAATCTTTTAAATCGTTTGAAATCCTATTAAATTACCGAATTTGATTCAAAATTACTAGTAATCTATTAGAATACCCTACAATATTTTTAATCCTTACCAATTTTTTTAAATCGCTTAAATTTTGTAAAGCCTTTGAAAATTACTAGAAATTATTCAAAATATCTTTCCAGCATTTTTAATTCTTCACAAATTTTTAAAAACCACATAATTTTTTTATTGTTCTGAAAATGCCCTTTGGAAACTTAAAATATCCTAAAATATTGCGAATCCTTTAAAATCCTTTGAAACTTTCTAAATCTCTTGAAACTTCCATAGTGATATAAAAATACACTCAAATCCTTACAAAACACTTCAAATTATTTATATCAATTACAAAAATATCTTTCCAAATATCCTAAAATATGTCAAGTTCTTTAAAATTGTTTAAAATTCTTTAAAAAATTTTAAAGCTGATGAAAATTCCTTGGAATCTTCAAAAGTTCCCTGAAATTGTTCAAATACTTTTAAACAAAATTTTATTTATATCTATTAGAAATTCTTTGGAAACTTTTAAATTACCCGAATATATTTAAAACATTTTAAGATCCTTCAAAATTTGTGATGCCCTTGAAAATGTCTTGAAATTTGTTTAAATGCCGTTAAAATTCCAAATCCTTTGAAATCTTTTGAAATCCTGTGAAACTTTCAAACCTCTTACAAATTCTTTTTAATTTTTCGAAATACCGTTGAATCTTCGAAATATTTCGAAATCACTTTAACGGATTAAAATCTATTACAAATTTCTTGAAATATTTCAAAGTAGCCTAAAAAACTAAAAATCTTAAAGTCTTAATATTTACAATTTTTAAATCTTTTGAAATCCCTGAAACTTTTGTTTGAAGTTCTTTAAAATATTTTAAAGTTTTCAAAATACTATAAAATTTTTTTGAATCCTTTGAAATTTGTTGAAATCCCTTAAATTTTGTAAAGCTTTTGAACATTCCTTGAAATTTAGAAAAATATCCCGCAATATCTTAAATCTTTAAAAGTTTTTAAAAATCACAGATATTTTTCAATATTCCTAGTATGCCTTTCGGAAATTAAAATACTCTAAAATATTTAAAATGCTTCAAAATCATTCGAAATACCTTGAAGTTGTTTAAAACTCTTAAAGATACTTTGGAAACACTTAGAATAATTAAAAATATCTTAAATACTTTGAAATCTTTCGAAATCCTTAAAACTTTCCAAAGCGCTTGAAAGTCCCATGGAGATTTCAAAAATAGAGTAAAAGCTTTAAAATCCTTTGGAATCTCTCCAAGTTATTTATATCAATTATAAATTTTGTTGGAATCTTTTAAAATACCCTAAAACGTTGGACGTTCTTGAAAATCTTTTAGAATCCCGTAAACATTGTTAAAACTATTAAAAATTCCTTAATTAATTTTTAAATGGCCTAAAATATTTTATGTCCTTTGATATGTTTCGAAATCATTAAAAAAAATTTAAAGCTTTTTGGAAAAATCTTGACACTTTTCAAAGCTCTGAAAATTTCTGAGATTTTCAAAGATATCATTTAATCTTTAAATTGCATTAAAATTATTTTAAACTTTAAAAAATCTTGAAATATTTTTGAACATACTAAAATTCTGAAAATGCTTTAAAACCTTTTGAAATCCCTTGCAACTTTAAACATTTTTGAAAATTCCTTACAATTTTTTTAAACACTCTAAACTTCTTTTTAATTCCTAAAAAGTATTGAAATCTGTTAAAAGTTCCTTAAAATATTGTATGGTACCATAAAATCTTCCAAATTCTTTTAAAAACTAAAAATTATTAAAATTTGTTAGACATTCTTTAACATATTTTCCAATATTCTAAAATATTTAAAAAATTTAAAATCCGCCTAAATTATCAAAATAAATTAAAATCGCTTGGAATCTTCAAAGATGCCATAAAATATTTGAAAAATTTTCGAAATCTTTTAAATTCCTTGAAACATTTTAAAGCTTTTCAACATTTCTTGGAAGGTTTGAAAATAACCTAAATTTTCAGACATAATTTGAATTACCTTAAAATGATTAAAATTTATTTCAAAGTTCTTGGAATCTTTAAAAATGCTCTTAAGTCTTCAAATTCCTTCGAATTCCTTTGAAATCCCTTAAAACTTTTTAAAGTTCTTTAAAATTCCTTAGAAGTTTAAAGAATATTCTAATAAATCACAGATTTTTTAGAATATCTCCCAAATATTGAAACCTATTATAAATTCCCTGGAAACTTGTAGAATATCCAAAAATTTTGCAAGTATTTTTAGAACTTTCAGAAACCTTTTCAACTTTTTAAAGCTCTGAAAATTTCTTGTTATTTTTTCAAATACAATATAATTTTTTTAAATTTTCGGAATCCTTTTAGACCATTTAATTCTATTCAAAATTCTTTGGAATCGTTTCAAACACGCTAAAATCCAAATGCTTTGAAATTTTTTTTAATTCCTTGAAATTTTTTTAAATATCCTCCAGTATTTTAAATCCTTTAAAAATTTGTATAAGCTACATAATTTTTTTTTAATTTTGATAATACCTTTGGAAACTTAAAACACCCTAAAATATTACAAATCCTTCAAAATCTCTTGAAATCCCTTGATATTCTTTAAAACTCTCAAAAAAATTTTGAAATTTAAATAAATACCCTGAAATTTTTCGAATCCTTTAAAGTACCTTCCAAACATTCAAATATGTTAGAAATCCCTTGGAAACTTTTTAAATATCTAAAAACATCTTAAATAATTTGAAATATTTTTAAATCACTGGAAACTTTTGAAAGCTCTTAAAAATTCCTTAGAGATTTCAAAAATAAACCAAAATCTTTAAAAATGCTTGGAACCTCTTGAAATTATTAATGTCAATTACAAATGTCTTGCAAATCTTTTGAAATTCATTAAAAAATTTTAAAGCTCATGAAAATTTCTTGGAATTTTACAAATTCCCTAAAACTGTTAAAATACTTTAAATTTCCTTTCTATTGGAATCTATTAGAAATTCTTTAGAAAATTTTAAATCACCCGAAAATATATCAAATTTATTTTTTAAATTTCAAATCCTTTAAATTCCTTTGAAACTTTTAAAACCTCTTGAAAATTCTTTTGAACTTTTCCGAATACCCCTGAATTTTTAAAATGCTTTAGAATCACTTTAAATGATTAAAATCATCAAATCTCTTAAAATGTTCAAATAGACTCTAATATATTTTGAATCCTTTGACATCTAATTACGTTTCAGAAATAATTGCAAATTCCGTGGAATCTTTTTGAATGCCCTAAAATATTTCAAATAATTTAAAACCTTTTAAAATCGCTGGTTACACAAAAAAATTTTTTTAATTTTTAAAAGTTTAAAAAATACCATTAAATCTTCTAAATCCTTCGGAATACCTTTAAAATATATAAATTCATTATAATAACCTTGGCTAATTTTAAAATACACAAATATATTTTAAAATCTTTAAATTCCTTTCAAATTAAATACTTGAAATGCTTTGAAAACTTCTGGATTTCCCTTAAACCTTAAAAATCTCTCGGAAATTCATTAAAAGAATTTTAAACACCTTAAAATCCTTTGGAATATATTAAAATTATTAAAATGTACTAAGAGTTCTTTGAAATATTTCATGATACCCTAAAATATTCTAAAATCTTTGAAATTGTTTTAAATCCCGCAAAATCTTTTGAAATCACTTAAAACTTTGAAAAGCTCTTGAAAATCATTTACATTTTTTAAAATGCCCTAAAATCTTCCAAATCCTTTTGAAACCTTGAAATTAATTAAAGCTATTGAAAATTCTTCAAATATTTTTAAATACGCTAAAATCATCTAAAATTTCTTCAAATGATTGAACCATATTACGAATTTCTTATAATAATTCAAAACACCCTAAAATATTCTAAAAGTATTTAGGAAAATTCAGAGATAGGTATTGACTTTGAGTCAATGGCGTTTCAATCAAAAATCTTACTACAGAATTTCCCTGAGTCTTAAAACTTTTTTTCAATATCTCTGACTTTCACTGACCACCAAAATTCACTGACTTTTCTGAAAACGGAGCTTCTACACTCAAAACCACATGTTATTGAATAAAAAAACTGGAATCTTTTTTGCAGTAATTCAAAAAATAGAAAAAAGGGTTTCCCTCTAGCAAAAAAAATAGTTTGCCCACACTAATGTATAATAGGTGAAATTTTTTTCTTTCATCCTTTCTGATTCCATCATCCATTCTAAAGAGTTCTTCTTTTCCTATCTTATACTTTTAAAAGTTTTCGATTTTATAAAAAAAAAAATACAGCGAGAGTAAACTGGTAAAGGGAGGTTCATGAAAAGGAAAGATATATACACAGCGAAGGAATAGAATAGCTATAGATATAGCAAAGAAGTATGTAGTCGATTGCAGCTTTTCAGGAATGCCACATCAGACGAGCTAGAAGCTTCGAGGTGTGATACGTGAGGAGAACCATCTGAAAGGGTTCGATTTAATTGGCAAGATGTTTTTTGCACTATTACTAGACGAGTTTTTTTTAACAACCTTTTTTCTAAGTTGCACTTTTCTGATTGGAATTTTCTCTGTGAATTATAAAGATAACAGAAATACGGAGCAAGAGAAGTTAAACATTATACGTCCATGCTGGATAATTCCTCAATAAATAAATAAACGCTTAAAACCTTCCCTTCTCATACTTGCCGCCTCCTACTGACCCTTCTTTCCCATAATTCCTTTTTCCTACCCTATTTCTCCTCACAAAACTTAAATTTTCGTTTACCCTATTTTTCTGCAACTTCACCCTCATGTAATTCCCACTCTCCACAATTTACGACAAGTTTCCCCTCACTTTTTCTACCTACTCATTTCCCTTCATTCCCCCTATTTACCGTCTCCTTATTAACTACCACTTATACTACTTCCCCTGCCCGTATTTCCCTTCCTTCCACACCTCTCATTTTCCCCACTTCCCAATACTGGCTTCCTCTCGTTTCTCCTAACTTTTCCTTACTTCCCTTCTTCCCTTATTCTAATTTCCTACCACTTCTCTCAATCACGCTTACTTTCACAACTTTGCCACCCATTATTTCCTCTGCTCACCTTCCTTATTTTCATCCACATCCCCTACTTCCCCTGTCCTCTTTACTCCTTCCAGTTATCACTTCACATCCCCTCACTTCGCCTACTTCCCTTTCCTTATTTTCCTACCGCTTCTCCTACTTGCTCCACTTTCATTTTCCGTAGTTCCCCTAGTTTTCCACCCATTATTTTTTTTGCTTACCTCCCTTATTTTTCCCTTACACACCCTACTTCCCATCTCCTCTTTTCCCCTACCACTTATGAATCTTGAATTGTGAGTTATAAGTTGTAGGTTCTAGGTTGCGAGTTCTTAGTTGTGAGTTGTGAGTTGCAAGTTGTGAGTTGTAAGGTAGACTTTCCTCTTACTTGCACTTCTTGGAAAAAAGTATTTCAGACGGATGAAAGGACAAGAAGAATTCAAAAACTCCATATAGAGGGAACCATCTACCTGGCTATTACTAATTAAAAAATTTTGAATGCCTAGTTCTGGCGTAGTTTTATTTTTGAGGCACATCTTTTTTAACAAATTAGCTTGGAAAGGGGTTTCGAAAATTGAAAAGCTCATTTAAAATATTCAGTTCTGAGCGCATCATTTTATTTTAAGGTAAATATTCAAAAAAAAAAGTTAATTTCCAATTATGTATAGTATTTAATTAGTAATATTACATTTGTATTCTCACATTTCTTATTTTTATATTATGTCGCAAAATTGAAACATCATTTTAGTTTTTAAGATCTCAAGTTAAAGGTTTAATTCTGGAAGATATTTAATTAAAAATTAAATTTTAATCAAATAAATTTTTGGTTAAATTTCAATTTCATTTAAATTTAAATTAATAACATTAAATTTTCAAAAAACTTAATTAAATTTAACTTGAATTTTGTATTTGTTGCTTGAATTTTTCTTTGCTCTAAATTGAAAACTTTTAATTTAAAAAAACTTTAACTTTCACGCTTTAAGGCCTGCGAAATTTAAATTGTAAAGGGTATACATCAGACATTGTACCATTTTTCAACACTGTGATTTCTAAAAATAATCAACTCTAAATACTCTGGTGGTAAAAATGGCCCACTTTTAGGTTTTAAAATGATCAAAAAACACAAATTTTAGAAAAAAAATATATTCATTTTCAACTAAATTGTTGAATTTTGAAACAAAAAGGAAGAATTATCTATAAAGGGATTGCATTTTCGACCAAAATTTTTTTTTTGAATAATTAAGACTGCTTGCGAATGGTGATAATTGAATACAAAATTTTTAAGTTTTGTTAACCAGATAGCTGAATATTCAACCCCCCAAAAATATGACTTTTTAACTAAAATCATAATCTTCCATCTTTAGACAACAAAAATTTTTTTTTCGAAAAGTAGCCTAAGTTTATATTTAGTAGTTCATTTTTCAACAAAAAAGTTAATATCTAAAAGACAACAACAGTAGTAGTTTACGATGAAATAGTTAAATCTTCAACCAAAAAAGATTAATTTACAACCAAAAAGTTGATTTTTTAACCAAAAGGGATGAATTTTTAAACCAAAAAAATTAATTTTCGACCAAAAAGACGAACTTTCAATGAAATACAGGAATTTTTAAATACAAAGATAAATGTTTTTAAAAAATAATAAATCTTTTGAAAAAATGAATTTTGAACATAAGAGTTAAATATTCAATCGAAAAGATGATTTTTAAAAAGAGGATTAATTTTTAGAAAAATGGAATAGTTACATTTTTAAATAAGAGATCAATTTAATAATTAATGTTATTTTGTCGACCAGGGTAGTTAAATTAACGAATTTCTAATGTTATATATTTTCACTGAAGAAGATAACTTTTTGACAAAATATTTACAGTTTCAACAAAATAATAGAATTTTAAAAAAATGCTGGAATTTTTAACCAAACAAGACGAATTTCAAACCAGAAATATAAAAGTGGACTTTTGATGGAAAAATAGTTTAATTTTAATATTGGTTTCGATTAATTCATTCCTTATTTAAATGAAAAAGTTTTCAAACCTGATATTTATAACAAGGCTTTCAATTTTTTATATATAAACAAATATGACGAAAAGAATGACAATTTTTCTATTTGACGTTCGCGGTGTTTATCAATAACATAAAAATTGTTTAAATTATCTAAGTTGCATAGAGGAACATTATATACAGATATTACAATATTATATGATTTAAAAATTATAAGCAAATTATTTATTGAAATCATGTTTTTAACGATTTTATATAATTTTAAGTTTTTTAAAGTTTTATTGCAAGAAATTTCGATAAAAATAATATAATGACGAAGAAATTTCTCCTTGAGATTATTATTGTTAAAAATATAAACAAATGCAATAATAAGGCATTTTCCCAAAGAAAGATTTTTTTCTATGTCATTTTTTAAAATTAGGAACTTCATGCTAATTTCAGAAAATTTCATAATTTGTTAACTAATGTTCTTGACAAGCACCGGGAACCTCAAATGAAAAAATTTTGTAATTTTTTCCTCGTATTTGTTTATTCATAAAAAAATTAAAAGCCTATTTTAAAATTCAGGCTCGACAAATCTCTTAGGAATCTTATCAGATTTTTTTCAATTTCTTTTTGCCCAAATCGGTCAATATTTGTGGGCTTTATATTACTTTAAATAAAAAAGTAATTCTTGTCCCACTGTTCACCCCCTCTCCTGTTACTATGTGTAGTTTTTGGCATGATCCCCTCTTCCTCTCAAATTAGAGTCGAAGTTTATGGATGACCCTTCACACATTTTCTTAAAAAAATGGATTTACCACAATTTTTTGCTTCATCCTTAAAAAAAGTGAAACCCTTCAATAGCCCTCCCTCCTATAGCACTTCCGATAATCGACGCTGCGTCTTAGGTAGGTGTAACAGGAGCTGCGCGGGTTTCGCGGGGTCTGCGGTTGTCACTCGGGCAAGCACGGAGGTGTGAACAAACAAAAGCGGAGCGGGCTATTATAAGTTAGTTCCCACCCAACGTCAGCCCCAAAACCGGCGCTATAGAAGAGTCTCACTGTATTAACGCTCGCGGCCGCTGATTAAGTATAAAGGCGGGAAAAGACGAACTCCAAACTACACCATGCTCGTATTTTAAAGCTACAACATCATCGCAAGAGATTTCAAACATCGCACCAAATAAACGTATAACATCATCATCTCATGAGTCACTTGACTTATTCCGTGCCAATGATAAGAAACCGGGTTCATTTGAAAAAATGAATAAAAAGCCTTTTTGGCTCAGGTGGTTAGACGCTCGGACTTCACGTTCGAGGTCTGAGGTTCGATCCCTGAGCCGGCACCTATGGCAATTTTTCTGTGTACCTTTACAAAGGTTCTGATGGTTCGGATCCCACGGATTAGGCTCTCCAACCATCTTTCGCCCGGGACATTTAATTATTAGTTTATTCTCTGAATTTTTCAGAAAATAACTTTTACAGGGTTTATAACAATAAAAAATAAATACAAGAACGTATTAAACATTTTTCAAAAATTCTAAGATCTTGAAAGAAAGTTAAACGCGACAAGAGCTTAAAACCTTCGATTCGCTGCATTTGCTAGAATCTTTAGAGCTTGTGAACGACATTGCTATTTCCAAGGAGTGAGAATCTCCTGCAGATTTCCGTAAAATAAAATGCGACAGATCCATACCAGAGAAACATGGGTTGGCATAGCGAAGAGATTTCTCTGATACCTAACACCCTCGTGTTTTCAGTTTGACGGTCTCAAGAAGGTGTACCCGGACTATCAAATATATAGAAATGTAACAGTATTCGAAAAGAAGGATGCTCTCGGATTCCCAGATACAGTCTGAAACATCTTCTATTTCCTACACTCAAATCCTTCCTAGTCATGGAAGTGCATTTGAATTCACAAGGAAGACTAGACTATCCCGTGCATAAATCGCCCGATTTTAAACGTACTACTGATCTGGCCCCGATCGAGTTTCCCGGTGTGGCCCTGATCAGTAGAACTTTGTGGCTCATAGTTGCACCTGATCGGGCTAGACCGCTTTACTACTGATACGCCATCTACATGCATTCGCAGAACTAGTGCTGATTGTTGTTTTCTGATAGTGCGATGAAATTCGTATACCCAGGAAACATGGATACAAAACAGGTCTGTAACTGTTCTAGAACACAAAAGAACTTGTTCTAGAACAGGTTAGTAACAGGTTATGAACATGCGAGTGACTATGTCATCCTTCATACGCTAGAATAATTCTGTAACAGTTCAAGAACGCGGTGAAATACGATCTGTAACATTTCTAGAACAACTCCAGAACTCGGTTACCAGTCCTATGCAACAATTCTGTAACATATCTAGAACTCTGTGACAACCGATGTGTAACCTTTCGAGAATAATTCTAGAACTTAATCACAAATGTTGTATAACAAATCTGTAACAGATCTAGAACGCTCTGACAACCGATCTGTAACATTTCTAGAACATTTCTGGAACTCAATTACAAATGATGGATAACAAATCTGTAACAGATCGAGAACGCTGCGCTGTGACCATCGATCTGTAGTATTTCTAGAACAGTTCTAGAACTCAATTAGAAATGTTGTATAAGAAATGTGTAACAGATCTAGAACGCTGTGACAACTGACCTGTTCTATAACAAACTTGGAACAAAAGTTATAAAACGTCTGTGATTGGTCATTTCTAGAACAATAATATAACAACTGTTCTAAAACAGTTATTAATCTTTGTCCCTAATTTGTTCTGGAACACACTTTTAACAGGATTCTAGAACTTCGATATAACAATATTACGGCTCAGTTCTAGAACAAACTTGGAACAATTGTTACAGAACGCCTGTGATTGGTCAATTCTAGAATAATAACGTAACAGCTGTTCTAAAACAGTTATCAATCTTCGTCTCTAATTCGTTACAGAACTCACTTGCAACAGGTCTTTAGAACATCGACATAACACTATTACAGCACAGTTCTAGAACAAACTTAAAACTAATATTATAGAACGTCTGTGATCAGTGTCTGTGATCAGTTTGTTCTAGAAGAATTCCATAGCAACTTTTACAGAACAGTGCTGTTACATAGTTTGAGAACAGTTCTCCCAGAATTTTGTCACAGTGTTCTAGAACACTGTTACCTTTTTTGTTCTAGATCAGTTCGGTCACATTTTTGTTACAGTGTTCTAGAACAATGTTACTTTTTTGTTCTAGAACAGTTATGTCACCATCTTGTAACAAATTTTATAGAACACAGTTCCTTTTTTGATCTGGAACAGTAACAGACGTTGTTTGCTGGGTATGACACATTTATAATATTCTATCAATTATTTTAAATGCCTAAGACAAGAAATGCATTGTAGTATGCGCAGAATGTCAATATTTTTAGATTATAAGAATAGAATTTGTGATACAATTGAATGTGTAATTGAAACTTTAATTCTTTTCTAATGAAAAAAAATATTAAGAAAAAAGGTGATTGTCGAAATTTTCTCGTTAGATTCTTGGTTTTATTTTCAGGAATTATGTACATTAGGGTGATCCAAAAATGCATTGCAATTTTTTTTTTTCATTTTAGAGGGTAAAACCCCCCCCCCCCCCCCAAGTTTCATTTTCTGGAGAAATATAATCCTTAATTCTTTCTTTTTCGAAATTCGAATATTAACACATGCCACCGGGCACTTCAAAGTCCCATTTAATTAAAATGGGGCAATTTTGAATTTTCGAACAATTAAACTCATGTTCCAGGGTTTAATCGACACGTGCAAGTTTTTTAGGGACTAGTGGACAATATAAATATTAAAAATTACTTTTTAAACCATGTTCAATTGTTTGAACAAATTTAGAATATTTAAACAATTATTTATCCCCCACTAATATAAACAATAATCGCATTTTCTAATTGTAATGCAATATTTTATCATTTATTAGAGTAGTAAATTTGTCCAAAAATATTATGTAATTATTTAAACAAATAATTGTTGCTTGTTTTCAAAATTTCTAAAAATTGAGCCAGAGACGTCCACTTTTTTCAAATTGGTATCCTATTCTACTTTTTGTTGAATAATTACATAATTTTGATATATTTCTTCTAATCTTTTACAAATTTCTATTTGATTAAACAATTTTTATTTGCTCAAGAAGTTATTTTTCGACAACTGAAAAAATAAAATAAAATAGAAGCCATGCGATTAATTACAATTTTTAAAGTATTTTTGTAAAATGAATGATTGGAACAAATCATATTTGTTTAAACAATTAATACAACTGTACGTGTTCTATTTTATTTGATTTTATTCTCCCACTCCATTTTTACAAATTGAAAAGAAAAACAAAAAATAATTGTTTAAATAATAACATAATGTTTTTAGAAAAGCATACTACTCCATAAAATGACAAAATATTGCATTTCAGTCATAAAATACGATTGTTTTTTACATTTTTTGAGAATTAATAAATAATTTTCATTCCTGTAAGAATTGTTACAAACTGCGACGCATGCGCAGTTGCAACGCATGCGCAGTTGACTAAGTATCTCTCGTTGGTATTTTGATTGTACTACTTGATTCCGAAATTCAGGTTATGAAATGTTTTTTTCCACGTATTTTTGTAGTCAATTTATTATTAATTTAATGTGAAGAACTGTGTATTTATAAGAAAAAGTGCATTTTTTAAATTTTTATTCAGAATCGTCAATATTAGGCGAATCAAGACAAAATGTTCAATATTTAAGAAAAAACCACAACTAAAAAATATTTCGTTCAAAATTGTTCTAAATCTTCTTAAGATTTCAATGATTTTCGATTCTTTCCAAAACTACTGAATCTTCTACAAATAAAAAAAAATAATCCGAAAAAGAAAATTATTCACATTTAATACTAAAAATAAAATAACATTTTTAAAAATAGAAAAATTTTAAAAACAAAAAGTGCCAAGAACAAACTACAATCGATATCATCCCTAAAAATAGCTATTTTCTATTCTTCAACAATATTTGGATCATTTGGTTGTTTCCGAAATTATTTTCCTTACTTTTTCTATTTTTTAATTTAAAATATAAAAATTGATAACCAATTTGGTAAAAAGCTATTTTTATAAAGGCTCTATTTATTTATTTTATTATGCAGGCCGTATATTTTTAAATACAGATACTGATTGATTGAAGCGATTCGTCAATGAAGATTTTTTCAATATTTAATGTGTAGGATCATTTTTATTTTAAAATTTTACCAGAAATAATATATCCTCATTCAATATATGAAATTTTAATTCAATCATAATAAACAATTACTCTTTCTGTTCTTTGAAACATTATCTACAATTAAACTGAATTAGTTTGAATAAAAATAATTTTTTTGAAATTTTTACAATAAATAAATTATATTAAACAAAATGCAACAAATAGGATTGTAGCGAATTGAAAAAAATGATCCACTGTTTATTAGCATGGGAATAAAATTAATATAATTATGTCAGAAAGACGTTAAAAGGCACAACTTCTCGATTAATTATTTATAGAAAAATACTTTTGCTACAAACTATATTATTGTCTCTTTCAGAATTGACTTAAATTAATTTGGATTATGCTTTTTCTGTCAATTTGTCATTCCAAAAAACGAATTTATTAAGTGTATTTTCCTAAGATTCGTCTATGCTTTTAAGATTATAATGCATTTAAACTCACTTAATTTTTTCTGTAAATTATAATATCTTACCAAACATAAAAAATTGCTTTGAAATCTTTCAAATTTTTTATTCGAAATATATGTGGATCTACAGAAATTTTTTTAAATGATTTAAAATTTTTCTAGAAATCTTCGGGAAATTACTTTACTTTTTTTGACCCTTCAAAATTCTCAAAAAGCTTTAAATTTTCTTTTTATCTTTATAAATCTAAATTTTGTTTTAAATTTTTTGAGTTCTTCTCAATTCTTGAATGTGTTTGAATTTTTTTCTAATTCCTAAATATCTTTTAAATAATTTATATCTTCCCTAAAATTTGGTTAAGATTCTCTCATATAAAACAAAGTGTCTTTAAATCTCCCAAATATTTTTTTATAATTTTGATAATGGTTTCAAGTGTTTTTAAGTATTGTATAAAAACTAATTTATGAAAATAACAAATTATTTTGATTTTCTCAGGAATCTTAATTTATTAATAAAACTTTAAAGAGTTTTATACAAATTTTGAAAATTATTTCAAAATCGTTCTTTTCAACTTTTTTTTAAATTGTTTGAAATTTTTTTATAATATGTTTCTAAAATATTTTCAAAAATGTTTTTAAAAATTGCATGTAAATATTTTATATCCCTTTTCAACAATTCAGGATATATTTGTAAATCTTTCTAAATATTATCCTGAAAATAGTACTTCAACATGAAAAATAATTTAAAAATTTCTAGAAACCTCAAGACAATTTTTTCATTTTTCAGAAACATTTCAAAAATCTACATTTTGTTTTTAAATATTTGGAGTTTTTTAAAGATTCGAATTATTTTTAATTCCATTAAAAACTACTCAATATCTCTTAAACCTTCTTAATTTCAGCTAAGTATTTGAAACGCTCTGTAATTTTTTTCAATTTTCTTTTTAAGGTAATTTTTCAAAAGAAAATATCATTAGAAATTTTTTCTGTTATCTTAAAAAAAAATTGTCAACCTTTTTAAACATTCAACATTCTTAAAAAGTTTCTTTTTTGAAATGCTTCACTTCACCCTTTACCCCACTTCACCCAATTCTTTCTCCTCTACTTTCTCGTCTCTTTGCTTCCCCAACTCGTCTCTTTCCCAACCCTCACTTCTTTCTCTCGACTCACCCTCATTGCCAATCACTTCCCCTACTTTTAATACTTCCCCTACTTTCCCTACTTCCCCTACTTTCCCTCACTGACCCTCGCTTCTCCTACTTTCTCTCTATAATTTCTGCTACTTCCCCTCATTCCCTCCTTTATTACCCAGCACTTCTCGTAGTTCCTCTTACCTTACTTCCCCTAGCCCCCCTTAATTTATGTTCTTTCTCTCCCTTAATTTCTCGTAATTTTTTCTACTTCGCTAAATTCCTCTTCCTTCTTTCCCTTGTTTCTGCTCTTCTTTTCCCTGACTTACTATACTGTTCCTCAACAAATTTCCCCTTCCTCACTTAACTTTCTATACTTTTCCTTCCCTCATTTCCCCAGACTTCAGGTACTTTCCCTTTGTTCATTTTACCTCACTTCTCATAATCCCCGCTCGTTTTCCACTACTTCTTCTACTTTTCCTTCCCTCTTTCCCTCTAACATTCCTTACTTCCCCTTCCATCCTTTACCATCACTTTCTCTACATCTCTAATAATTAAAATTATTATTCCTGGTACACCACAAGGTCTGATACTCTTGTGACAGAGCTCGTCTAAGCAAAACTTCTCAGGACTTACAGAGAGATGCTATTAGAGAAAGAAAATTATCTACGAAGTGATGTTTTCTTCTACAGTCATCCTGGCAATTGGTAGTTTCTTATTAACGTATCTTTTATAAATAATTAGTGTGAATTCCAAAAAATAAAGAGCTCTTTTTAAACATCCTAAACAAGTGAATAAGAAACTATAGGAGATAAAGGTGATTCAATAAGTCAATTCCATATTTATTCGTAAAATTTCTTATTAAAAAAGAACACAGTGCCATTGAGAACAGTTCGAGAAACTTTTAGCAATTAATTCCAGTTATGATTCTTAAATTATGATTTAAAGTAAACTTTTCTTCGATGCAATCTGAAGCAAGATCTAGTGGGATGCTATCAAATATCTATCAAAAAACTACATCATTGCATTTATTTTTATTGTTGCAACCATACTGGTATTTATGTTTGTATGAAGAATATCATTTTTAATAATTTTTTCAACCCTTTTATGTTGGTCATCTCTATTAGTTACAGCAGTTAAATTGCACTTATCGGCTTTAACAAATATTTAATCCGTATGTTCCTGTGGAAAATGTTTAACTAAGGAAAGACTAGTGAAAAGGCTGAAGGTAAAGAAAAGTACCATTAAGAGCAGTTCTAGTGTCTGTCAATCATTCATTCTCAGTTATTTTTGTTAAATTTTTATTTAAAAGAAGTTTTTTTCAGTGCAAGAAAAAGCTAAATCTAGTGGGATGCTATCAAACACCGATAAAACATCTAAAATATTTTATAAACATCTAATATTTTCGAAAATATCTTTAACTACCCAAATATTTTTTATGAAAAAATTACTGTTTATATTGACTGGTTATAAAATATTTTAAACATATTTAGGCTAATCGTGAGTAGGAGAATAAACTGTGAAAATAATCATTCTCCAAGCTAAATTTGGTTAGTGGACATTTATCATAATTTTA
Organism: Belonocnema kinseyi; assembly: GCF_010883055.1. Classification (NCBI taxonomy): domain Eukaryota; kingdom Metazoa; phylum Arthropoda; class Insecta; order Hymenoptera; family Cynipidae; genus Belonocnema; species Belonocnema kinseyi. Next base: position 77,075,802 of record NC_046664.1, on the reverse strand, counting down.
TCTTTTGTTTCCCCATCTAAGAGCTATATCATTACATTTATTTTTAATTGTCAAAACCATACTAGTTTTAACATTTGTATGCAGAACATAATTCTTAACAATATTTTAAACTTATTTTTTATAGTCATCTCTATTAGCTGCATCAGTCAAATTGCACTTAATGACTTTTAAAAATATTAAATCTTTACATTCCTTTTAAAAATGTTTCACTTACAAAAGCCTAGGGAAAGGAGTGCAAGTAAAAAATTTACGAGGAAAAAAGTTCTAGTGGCTATTAACAACTTGATTAACAATTTCATATTAGTTATTTTTATTATGTTATGATTCGAAAGAAAATTTGTATTCAATGCAATCTGAATCAAGATCTAGTGGGATGGTATCCAACATAGACACAACATCTACAGAAATTATTGTCAATGTTTTAGGTCCATAAATGCTTTTTTAAATATCTTTAAATTCACAACTATTTGATATAATCAACCAGTGTTAATAGAAACTGGTTTTGAAATATTTGGAATATATTTTGATAATTGTAAGTAGGAGAAACAACTGTGAAAACAATTATTCACCAAGTTAAATTTGGTTTGTGGACATTGATAATGATTTAATCTTTTGTTTAACTCTCTAATAGCTATATCATTACATTTATTTTTAAAAAGCAAACCCATAATAATAATTTTAATGTTCCAATACAGAATATTCTTAAGAATGATTTAAACTGTTTTATTATAGTCATCTTTATTAGCTACAAAAGTTGAATTGAACTTATCAGCTTTTACAAATATTAAATCTTTATGTTCCTATTGAAAATTTGCAACTAAGGAAAGACTAGTGAAAAAGGTGCAAGTCCAAAAAAACTACAATTGAAAACCACTATAGGGACATTTAACAATCTATCCTTAGTTATGTTTTTTATGTTATGATTTAAATAAATTTTTCTTCAATGCAATCAGCAGCAAGATTTATTGGGATGCTATCAAACATCGAGACATCTAACAAAACTTTTGTAAAGGTTTTCGGTTCATAAATGTTTTATAAAATATCTCGAACTACCTATATATTTTTTATGGAAAATCTAGTGTTTATAGAAACCAGTTTGAAAAAATTCGATATATATTTAGATAATCGTAAGTAGGAGAACTAATGGTGGAAAGAATCATTCTCCAAGTTAAATTTTGCTTGTGGACATTCATCATAATTTAAACTTCGGTGTTCCCATCTAATAAACATATCATTACATTTATTGTTAATTGTTGAAACCATACTAATTTTTATATTTTAATACAGAATATTCTCCAAAATGTTTTAAAATGATAGGTTATAGTCATCCCCATTAGCTTATGATTTAAATAAGTTTTCCTTGAATGAAGTCAGAAGCAAGATCTAGTGGGATGCTATCAAAGCTCGACACAACATCTAGAAAACTATTGCAAAGCTTTCAGCTTCATAAATGATTTCTAAAATATGACTTAGTACCCAAATATTTTTTATGAAAAAACTAGTGTTCACAGAAATTGGTTATAAAATATTTGAAATATGTTTAGATAATCGTAAGTAGGAGAATCAATGGTGGAAACAATTATTCTTCAAGTTACGTTTGGTTTGTGGACATTTCAACATAATTTAATCTTTTTTTTACCCCTCTAATACCTATTTCTTTACAATTATTTTAAATGGTCCAAATCACAATAATTTTTATATTTTTATAAAGAATATTCTCAAGAACGTTTTTAGCTTTTTTGTATGGTCATCTCTATTAGCTTCAGCAGTTAAAATTCCCTTATCGGCTTTCACAAATATTAAATCTTTACGTTCCTTTCGAAAATTTATATATAATGAAAGAAGTACAAGACGGAAAAGGAAGAATTGAAAACAGTTTAAGTGGCCATTAAAAATAAATTCTTAGTTATTTTTGTTAAGTTATGATTTAAAACAAGTTCTTCTTAAATGCAGTCCAAAGCAAGATCTAGTGGGAAGCTACCCAACACTGACGAAACATCTAAGGAAACTATTGTAAAGGTTTGAATTTCATAAATGTTTTTCAAAATATCTTTCAGTTGTTAACTATTTGTTATAAATGAACTACTGTTCCCAGAAACTGGTTTTGAAATATTTAAAATACATTTAGGCAATCGTAAGTTGTCAGAAAGAAATGTGGGGATAATCAGCGTCTAAGACAAATTTGGTTTGTGTTTATTGTTCTTAATTTAATTTTTTGTTTTCCCATTCAATAGCTATATCATTACATTTATTTTAAATTGTCAAAAACACACTAATTTTTATGCTTTTATGAAAAAATACTCTTAAGAATGTTTTCAACTGTTTTGTTATAGCTGCAGCAGTTAGATTACCCTTATTGGCTTTCATAAAAACCAAATCATCATGTTCCCTTTATGAACATTTTTAACTGACGAAACTAGTAAAAAAAATTGGAAATCATAAATGCCCGTAAAACTTTGGATACTTCACAAGCTCAACTCTTAAAATTTGTATTTAAAATCTCCGCTGTCAGCTAGATATATCCCAACGTTCCATAAGCAAGCAATAAACTCTAAAGTGGAAAAGGAAACTGCAGTTCCTTATATAGCTTTACCATCATTTACGGTAACAATACTGGTAAGGAAGCATAAAATATTTTATTTAGAACATGTAAGCATTCGCTATCCACATGGCGCGTGCATGTTGCGAGAATGTGCTGATGTGGTTGGTGTTGATATAAGACTATAAGTACAGGTGGTATGGTGTTACCGATACTCTGAGTTGGAAAGTACCAGCTTTTCCAATATCCTATTATCTGCGACACCCTGCGAGAAGAAGAGAAAAGAAAAAAATGAGAAAGAGTAGGAAGTAACTTGTACATTTCACATTGTACACTCTACAGTTATACACAAATGCATCAGACATCTCCCTGTATCTCAGAATGGAAGGAAAATCTCAAACCACTCTCAGAAAGTTTATGGTCGTGGTCGGTAATAAAAATATCCCATCTTTTGTTACTATATTCTCATCTACATTCATGTTTTACATTAGATTCCACAATTTCCAAACTAATTTTCTCTTATCTTAATATTTCATCAACCAAACAGTTGCATTTATAACCTAACAGTTAAACTTCGAAGAAACTTGGATAAGTTTTTAAGAAACTAGTCAGATTTTTAACCTGATAGTTGAATTTTTAACCTACAAAGATCAATTTTCAAACGAATGGTCCATTTTTTATAGTAAAAAGATTCAACTGCAACTAAAAACAGTTTTTTTTCATCCAAATAGTTGAATTTTCAAGCCAAATAGATTAATTTTATCAGAATCAGCTGATTTTTCAATTCAAAGAGATAAATTTTGAACAAAGCACTTGAGTTTTAAAAAAAATGTATTTTTGAGAATATAGTTGAATTTATTATTAAAATAATTAGATTTTTTGCAAAATAGTTCAATATTAATAACCGAGTTAAATTTTTGGCCTATGAAGATAAATTTTCAAGCAAATAGTTAAATTTGAAGACAAAAACTAATGAGTGGCAAACATTGCATTCAAGCCCAGAAGACGAATTTTTTAGAAGGCAGTTTAATTTGCAATCTAAACCAAATTTTTCCATTCGACAATAGGATTTTTGAGCGAAAAAGTGAATTTTTTCCAAATAGATTCAATTTGAACAAAAATCGAAGAATTTTAATCTAAAACTGAGGAATAATTTTTAACCGAAAATAGAATCGTTAAATTTTCTGTTGAAAAAATGTATTATTGACAACAACAAACAAGTTTTTTCAACAAATCAGTTAAATGCATGAATAAGATCAATCTTCAACTAATAAAATAAATTTTTAACAAAGTATTACAAATACCAACCAAGCACTTACATTTTCAATCGATGACAATCATTTTCTGTAAAAAAACTCTAAATTATAACAAAATGCAATAATTTTCAACCAAATTTTCAACTAAAAATGATCAATTTTTAACCAAAAATGGAATCACTAAATTTGCAGTCGAAAAATTATTGCTAACAAAATATTTAAGTTTTCGAACAATTAAGTAAATGTCTAACAAAGTAGTTTAGCCAAGCAGTTAAGTTTTTATTAAAAAAAAATAATTTTCTAACAGAAAAGGAAAATTATCGAATCTTCAACTAAAACCGATTAATTTTTAACCTATAATGACATACTATGATTTTCTGTTTAAATAATCAATTTTCTAACAAAAATAAAATTGAGTTTTTCACCATGTCGCAAAACCTGATGACACGTAGATTTTTAGGGTTTTATTTGGGTTTGCTATTTTGTGTTCGATTATTTTTACACAATTTCAAACTTTACCAGACTGAAATTTTTTTTTATTTCTAATAATTGTTAAATTTTTGAAAAATTTTCAAAATAGCACAAACATAAATAAGAAATTTTCGTTAAAAATGAAAAAATTATTACTATTAACTAGCAATTTTTATATTCTCGAACCCATTTTCATTAAAATATTGTTTTTGAGAATTATTTATTTGCAAAATTTTCAGTACGATTTGAATATACATTTTATCTTTTTTTCTAAATTAAATTTTAAGTTATTCGATTTCGGGAGATTATGAGTATGGAATTTTCAACTAATAAGTTTCAGAAATTAATATGGTGAAAGTTAAAAATATTTTTCTTTCAGAAGACTAAAACGTATAACCCAAGGCCGAAGTTGAAAATAAGGGTAAGTTACTTTTTTAAGTAACTAGTTACATTTGCGTTACTTAGTGAAAAAAGGTAACCAGTTACAGTTACGTTACTTACCAGATTTTTAAATCAAATTTTTAATCAAACATTTGTATTGCTACCGAAAGAAATTAATTTTTAACTCGAAGGGATCAATTTTCAAGTTGAAAGGGCGAATTTTTAACAGAAAAGTTACTTTTCAAACAAATTTAGACTTTTCTCTGAAATAGTTAAATCTTTAACAAAATAAAAAGATTTTCAACAAAATGATTGAATTTTTATACTACTAGTATTATTGATTTACAGGAAAAAAGTTAATTTTGAACCAAATAATTGAATTTTCTACCATTTTCAAAACAAAAAGATAAATTTTCTACAAAAGAATTAAATTTTCATGTAAAAGGTTAATTTTTGACAAAATCTGAACTTTCTACCAAAACACATAAATTTATATAGCTGAATCTTCAACCAAACCAAACTGAGTTTCTATAATAATAGTTAAATTATAAACCAACAAAAATTAGATTTTTTGCCAAAGAGATAAACGTTTATCCATGAAAAAAATGTCCACTAAATTTTGGAATTTCAAACCAAAAAGACAAGTTTTCTACAAAACGGTTGCATTTTCAAACTGAAAATATTATTTGTTTCACAAAAAGTTACTTATAAACTAAATAAAATAGTTAAACCTTCAACGAAATGGGTACAATTTCAACCAAAATAGATGAATTCTTAACAAAAAATATGATAGTTGATTTTAGTTCAATCCAAAAAGAATTTTAATTTCAGATCAATAGCAATTAAATTCAACAAAGTGAAAATTTTTTAATTAAAATAGCTGAATCGTCAACAAAATCAAATTGATATGCTATCAAATTAATTCAATTTTTAAAGAAAACAAATAAAGTTTTTTTACCAAAAGAGATAAATTTTGAAACAACAGAAAAGTTTTTACCAATAAATGACACATAAACCTTTTTAAATAACAGATAATATACAAAAAACACAAAGTTATTCTAAAGTAACTAATATTAAACTTTCAAGTTTCTACAAAAATCGTAACAAAGTTTCGTTACAAGTTACTTTTAAAAAAGTAACAAAGTAACCCTAAATTTACAAATAACTTCACTTTTCATTAACTTAGTTACTTGTAAAAAGTTACTACTCAACTCTGCTGCAGACAGACAAAAAACCCATTTGTAAAATTAATTTTTTCTGATTTAGGGGATCTCAAAATGTGGAGATTTAATCGAATGCAACAAAGCAAATTTTTACAAAAAACCAATATCTTTTCATTAGGATAAAAATGTAATGATAGTTTGAATTACCAGATTTAAAAAAGTTAATTTATTTTGTAAGCAAACCATTTTTCGCAAAATATAATATTAAAATTGTATTTTGAAGAATATTGAATGAACTAAATGTTTCGGGGAAAACAAAACTTTTAATTTGCATCCTGGTCGTCTGATGTTGACTCAGCCGAAAAAATTAGCCATTCACTTGTCTGACCAATATTGACCGTATCTACTGGACGTGGTGCACGCCTCACTGTGTACGAATAACGCGTTGATACAGAAGAGAAATAATGTCAACAGAGCATGTTGGCATGCAAATTGAGTAATTATTTTCTCTGAATGGACGTCAATTTCATACTTTGATTAGACTATTTAAGTCTTCATAGCCTACGTTATTAAAGTTTAAATTTTATTTTGATATAAACTAGCAGCATAGCGCGCGCAAATTATGAAAAAATTAAAATTTTTAGAATTTGAAATCCTAATCTATATTTTTTTTTATATAAATGTTCTTCATAAGTGACCATACTTGAATTACGAAAAAGTTTAGGATTGGGGGGTCGAAATATTTTGTTACGAGGGGGTCCTTCATTCATGTACTCAATTTTTTTAAATTCCTAAAGAAACGCCAAAAACATTTTTTGCTTTAAGTCAGGGAATTTTCTTGGCCAGAGGAAAGTCAGGGATTTATAACACACACTCGTAAAAGTCAGGGAATTTCTAAAGTTCAAATAACTCTCAATAAAATTAAATTTAAATTTGTTTTATTTAGTTTGTAAAAGATTCTAGGATTAAAATTTTACAAATGAATGTGAATGGTCAGGGAAAAATTAGTGTTTTTTTAAATGAATTTTTGCGGTCCCCCTCATATAATATTCTTATTGGTAATGTATTTGTCTTGTGTTTCTATTTAAATTTAAAAAAAAATGATATTTTTAATTTAAAAATTGATCTATGTTAGAAGAAGTTGCATCTTTCTTGGACTAAAACACAACTTTTTGGTTAAAAATTCGACAATTTTGTTAAAAAGTATTCCTTTATAATTGAAAATTGAACTATTTCGTACAAAATGTAATTTTTCCTTTAAATAAATATTTTAGTATTGAAATTCACTTGAAATAGTTTTTTGGTGAAAATTCTTGGATAAGAATGCAACTGTTTGAAAATTTTGCTTCATTCACATTGTTAAGAAATCTTTTTTTTTTTTGAAGATTCGTATTTTTAGTTGAAAACTTATCTCTTTGCTTGAAGGTTTAACAATTTTCTTTAAAACTTCTTTAGTTAAAAATTTGTTTTTGGAATGAAGGTTTTATCTCTTTGTTTGGAAAATTTAGTATTTTGTTAAAAATTAATTATTGCTCAAAATTAATATTGTCTAGTTGAGAATTAAATTTGTGTACAACAAATGCGTCTTTTGTTTTTAAGTATTAAAATTTACTTGCAACTTTTTTTTCATGACTGACAAATACGATAATAATCATAAGGAAATATAATATTTCCGAAAACAGATAATAATTTCAAGAATTTCAACTCTGTGCTTTCTTTTATTAGAAATTCAAATATTCAAAATAACTAGTAAATCTTGCAGAAAAATTTTACTCTTTTCACATTTCTTCAGATTTCTAGAAATACCTTAATATAGTTAAAATCTTTAAATATTAAAAAAAGGAAGATTTTAAATTGAAAAGTTTAAAATTGTGCAATTTTGAAGACGTGACTCATAGTGATCTCACTTATTTATTTTTCTGTTTTTTGATTTTCAATCTAAGGTCTTAAAATTTGGTAAATTATGTTTTGATCTTAAGAAACAAATTTCTAATGCGTTTGAATGTTGAATTATAATTTTTGTATGTAATAACAAAATAAAATTCTCAAATTTTAGAAACTTTGACTTTGAAACATTCAATATGGCTTTCAATTTCAAATAGTTAAATTTTCAGCGCTTTAAATTAAGAAATTTAAAAATTAAAACTGTTTCAAATTTAAGTTGTTCTATGTTGAGCGTTCTTAATAATGATAAATAATCAAGTTTACATTCCTTCGAATTTTAATTTTTGAATTTTTAAAATGCTAATATGAAATTATGCAATTTTTAACGTTTTGAAATTGTCTTATTTTTGAAATTGTAATCTAAAATCATTCAATTTCGAAATTTTTTTAATTCAATATAATACTGTTTGGTTTTAGCTATATTAGAAATAAGACCATTTCAACTACTTTATAATGAAATTGCTCAATTTTATTAATTTTTGTCTAGAATGTTTTAATTTATAGAGCTTCTGATTATAGATTGAGCTATTCCAAATTATTAGATATTATAAGTTTTACTTCCGAAATAATTCAATTATCTCTTTTACATTTGATTCAAAATATATTTTTTTAATTTAGCTAATCTAACATTTTTATTTTGAATCTTTTTTAATTTAAAATCGTTCAATATCTCTTTTCGTATGTTTTTATATTATTTCAATCCCTTTCAAATTAGAACTATAAATTATTAATTTAATCCGTCTGTGAAAAATTGCGTGCGCACGTCCCAGGATTTTTATTATGTTGAAATAAAAAGTATGAACATAATTGTTCTAGCTAGAGTACTTTCGCGTCGTGATTGCAACGTCATTCATTATTAAAATTGTAACTAACTTGAGGATAAGCAAACAAATCATTTAGGTATATAAACACCTGATAATAGCTTTATTATTTTATTTTTTTATTTTATATTTTTTTATATTTAGTTTGCAGTTGTTGTGAGCTGGATAACTTTATTTTTCTGCACAGTGGCAATGATCTCTATGTCTATCATCAATTGCTAAAGCTTATGAATAAATGTCATATTTAATTTTCTTTTAATAATTTCTTTGACTTGTACGTTTGATGATTTCTTTTAGCTAAATACACAGAAAACAAAACTTTTAGTTTAAACAAAGAAAAAGTGTCAAAATGTACTTAAAGAAAATTAAACTATGATTGGTTTACATTGACAAATTCGAACATCGTAAGCTATTCTTCAAACATTTTCCAGTTTTTATATTCTCCAAGAGAGCGAACATAGCTGAAGTTCCAAATTAGTTTCTAAGAAAATGACATGAAACAAAATTGAATCTCTAGTTTTTTCTGTGCAAAGGAATAAAATTAGACCCAAGGTTAAAAAGAAAGTTCCGTCATTTATGAGCTCGCTTGCTGAAAACAAAATTCGAAGTCTTCAAGCTGGCGACCTTTTTTTTCTGAGAAGAAATCTCTCGTCCTGCCATTTTTCTTGTCCGGAGTAACTTAAAAAAGAAGGAGAATGTGAAGGCAGTAAAAAGAAAAAGAAATTTCTCATATCCTAACTGAGATCTTAAAGAGCTTGCAGCCTTACTTGTTCTCTATCTGTAAAGACGAGATAGCATTTGATGAGTTTGTTAATATTCTCTTGCCAAGAAGGGACATAAGAGCATATTTCAAGAAAAGAAAATTGCAAATGCCATGAAGAAAATTCTGCATCACAATTTTCTTAAATGTCTGCTACTCAATGCGTTATTCCTTTCATTTCAAAAGGATTGTAAGATAAAGTTTTAGGCAAAATGTTTTCATGAAATGGAATATTTTCTAGCTATAGAGGAAACCAGTATGAAGCGGAGAGTTTGATGAATCGAAGGAACTAGTGAATGGTTTTTTTTGTTTAATGTAAACATTATCATTTTGAACATCAGCATTATGAACAATTATAGTGTAGCATTATTTGGGTTTCAATGTGGTAAATAAAATACGACGAATCCTCTATAATTTTTAAAACTCAACAGAGAAAATTTATTACTATGCATACTGCAACTCTAAAATCTCTTCTCTTAGGCGATGCTATAACCCAGCCTTCCAAGATAGAAGCATTATAAAGGTTATCTCGTAAAATATATCATGAACGGGTCAATAAAAGTCTACCTAAATTAACAAACTCTATCTAATTTCACAATATAACTGAGTGCTTAAAGCTTAACTCTGTATCCACTTTAACAATGAACACAATGCAAGAATGAAAATGTGGTACATTAGGGATCTGGCGGATTTAGAATGGTGATCCGTTATCCAAGACCCTTACCTACGTAATTTGCAACATGAGATTTTAATCAGAATTTCTCGAAGCAAAACCACACCAGTTTATAAATGCGATTGCCACAACATTTGTTTGTATTCAAACTAAAAACAACATTTTTGGATATGTTTCTTCATATCTATTTTTTCTATCAAGGTATTTAAGACAAGGACAAGTTTTCTTTGACAATTTTAGTTTGGACACCCACTCCCCACCCCCCCCCCCCAAAAAAAAGAAAGAACTCAGCCTCTGGCTAAGCACCGGATCTCACGTTTATTTGGGGATTTTGTTTTTTTTGTGAATCTAGATAGCAATATGCCTACTCAACAATAAGCTTTAGTAATGCTTTAAAACAGAGAAAATACGGTGATTTTTGACCAAAATAGGGAAACAATAGGGGAATTAATTCTTTTGAATAAAACTAATGTAGAATTTAAGGAATTCAAACGAGATTAAAATCAAATTCAAAATCCTATTTAACGTCCAACAATCAAGTTAATGTCCAGAATTCCTGAAAATAAAACCAAGAATCTAACGAAAAAATTTAGACAACCACTATAAAATGGTCCTATTGTCATTTGAAAAAAAAAAAAAATTTCAACAAAAACATTTTTTTTTTTTTTTTGAGAAAAATAAAACAAAGGAGAGAAAAATGAAAGTACAACTAACCAAATCCTCTTTCTTCATTTTTATTTCTTTTGCCTTTTTCATCTTCATTATTGTAAAATTACAATAAAAAACAGATGAGGAAAATAATCACCAACGTTTTGGCACTCATACAGCATCCTTATCAAGGCAAAAAAAATAAATACTCGATCAGGCAGGAACAGCAACAAAACCACGAATTTCCCTCCCTGTCACCCGAGAAACACTTTGATCAATGGATTCTCGGATGTCAAGGAGTGAGCATCGTGATTTCGTTGCGGTTCCGGCCAGCTTGAATTTTTTATTTATTTTTTTGTCTGCATTGATAAATGTGATGTATAGGTGCCGGAACATTGATGATTATTTTTAACAAATGTTTTTTATTTCGATTTGATATAAATAAAGATATAAAAACCAAATAAATAAAAAAGAAGGAATTGGATTTGGTTGGTTGTCTTCTCATTTTTCATTCCACTTTTTAATTTTTGCCCAAGACAATGCATTTTTTTCTTTTTTTCTTTTTAGAAATTCTTGAATCTTTTTTTTAATTGCAATAGAAAGATTTCATAGTTTAGTGTTTGGATTCTTGGTTTTATTGTCAACATAATAGTTTAATTTAAAAAAAAAAGATTTATTTTTTAACAAAAGAGATAATTTTACAAAATTTAAATAAATTTTTAACCAATCAGTTGAAATTAATACAAAATAGTGGAACATCTAAACAAAGGAGACAATAGTTGCAATAAAATAGTTATGTTTTTAACTAAACAGCGGTAATTTTATTCTAAAAAGATGAATTTTCACACAAATAGTGGAATTTTCAACTAAAAGGCCAAGTTTTTAACAAAAAATCGAATTGTTCAATTTTCGGTTTGAAAAGCCTCAACCAAAAATAATTTTTATATACACAGTTGTATTAAAAACCACATAGTAAAAGAATTACGATAGATTTTTTCGAACACAGTTGACTTTTCGACAAACTAGATAACTTTTGACCAGGAAAAATAAATTTTCAACAAAAAAAGACAACTCTTTTACAACAAACAGATCAATTTTCGATCCGACAGTACTTAAATTTTCAACTTACAAAGTTGAATTTTCCACAAAATAGTGAAAAAGTTCACACAAAAAACATTGAAATGCATCCGAAAACATTCGGATCTTAAAGAAGAAGTCGAATTTTTAACAGCAACAACAAAAATAATTTTCAACCAAGATAAATGAGTTTTGAACCAAAAGAAAATGTTTTTTTACCATCAGACAAACTTTGAATCCAACAGGACGAATTTTTAACAAAGCTGTTGAATTTTTCACAAAGAAGATGACGGTAACAAAATAATTGCTGTTGAATTCAACGAAAAAATACAAATTTTTATTTAAAAATGGAACTTTTCGAACCAAAATGATTATACTGACAAAATAATAGAATTAACAACAAGAAAATTTAATTTTTAAACAATTACAATAATTTTTAACCTAGAAAGATCAATTGTCAACAAAATACATGATTTTTCATCGAAATAGTTGAAATCTTTCTAAATCTCTTGAAATTTTTTTAAGCTCTTGACAATTCCTGGGAATTTTAAAAATACCCTGGAATATTTCAAATCCTTTAAAATCTTACACTAAATTATTAAAATCCTTGAAAATTATTGAAATCTATTAAAATATTCTAAAATATATTTAAAATTTTTTCAAATTCTTCCAAATTTTTGGAAATACCTAAAACTTTTTTTTAAGATTTCTAAAGTATTTGGAAATTTTTAAAAATAACCCTACTAAGATGTTCTTCTAAGTCTTTGAAATTTTAAATATTTGAAGATGTTTTAAAAGATGTCATGAATTTTCAATTTATATTCATAACTTAAAGGAATTAAAAAGAATTAAAAGAATTTTAGAAGGGTTATTTGAAAAAATTCCAAAGTACTTTATAAATCTTTAAAAAAAAGTTATAGGTATTTCAAAAGTTTTTAAAGGATTTGAAAAATTTGAGAAAATTTTTGAAGATTCCACGAAATTTTCAATCAATTACAATAATTTAATATGGGATTTTAAAGGATTTAATATATTTTATGATATTTTGATAGATTCTAAGGAATTTTCATTTGATTTGTTGTGAGCAAATTTTAACAAATATCTGGTTTATTTACTGTGTTCTAATTAGCATTTTAATCCTGAAATTTCTTTAAACTGCCAATACCACGTTAATTTGCAGAAAAACTGAAGAATTTATTTTACGAAAAAGGCCAACTTTAAATTTTCCCTTGATATTTTTTGGATTAATATTAATATGAAGGAGATCCTGTCAATTTCGATCTCGCTGAACTAAGTAAAAAAATTCAAAAAATTTTTATTTATGACATTTTATAATGAGAATTTTGTGAATCACAAAGTTTCTAAAGCCAAAAAATTTCTAAATTTCAATCTGAAACTTTGAAAAATTTCAAAAGATTTTTAAGGATTTTAAGTATTTGAGGGTGTTTTAAAAGATGTCAAGCAATTTTCAATATATTTTGATAATTTAAAGGAATTTCAAAGAATTTAAAAAATTTTAAAAGGTTTATTTTTAAAAATTCCAAAGTACTTTAGAAATCGTTAAAAAAAAATTCTAGGCATTTCAAAAGATTTTGAAAAATATGAGAGAATTTTTAAAGATTCCAAGGAATTTTCAATTGATTACGGAAATTTAATATGAGATTTTAAAGGATTTGAAATATTTCAGGGTATTTTTTAAATTTCAAGGAATTTACAAAAGCTTTTTCAAATTTTAAAAGATTTTTAAGAATTTGACATATTAGAGGATGTTTTAAAAGATGTCAAGAAATTTTCAACTTATCTTTATAATTTTAAGATATTTTTAAGAATTTTAACAACTTTAGCAGGGTTATTTAAAAAAATGCCAAAGTTCTTTAGAAACCTTTAAAATATGTCAAGGTCTGTCAAAAGATTTTTAAGATTTTGAAATATTTGCGGGTATTTTAATAGGTTCCAATGAATTTTCAATATTTTACAGTAATTTAATATGAGATTTTAAAGAATTTGATATATCTTAGGATATTTTAATAGATTTCAAGGCATTTTCAATTGATTTCAATAACTTAGTATGAGATTTTAAAGTGTATCAACTTTGTTAAAAATTTAGTTTTTATTTTGTTAATGATTCATCAATTTAGATAGACAATTTTGTTTTCTGAAAATTCTACTATGTTGTAGAAAATTCTTTTTGTTTTTGGTTAAAAATTAATTATTTTTTTAATTAAAAATTTAACAATTTTATGTTTCATTGAAAAGTGATATTTTTTAATTAAGATTTTTTGTCTTTTATTGAATACTCGTATTTCTTGGTAGAAAATTAATTTTTTTGTCGAAAATTTAACTATGTTAAACATTAATTTTTTGTATGGAAAAATAGTCTTGGTGGAAAACAAATATCTTTTGTGCAAAATGCTTGTATTTTATTAAAAATGCCTTTTTTTTAGTATACAATTCAGCTTTTTTGATAAAAATTGAACTTTTTGTTCAAAAATTGATCATTCTTTGGATCAACTAAATTGTGACTCAAGATTTTTTTCAAGGAATCTGCATTATCATCAGAGAATAACAGAAAATCTAAACGTTTTTTCATACTAGGCGGAGCTATAAATTAAATACTTTTTAAATTAATTTTTTTTTTTTTTAAAGTTCTTCTCTTTTGCTCCGCTGGCAATCGAACCACAGAAATTCTGATTGCCGGTCGGGTGCTTTTCCCTTAAGCTACTAGGGAGTGAATTAAAAATTGTCAAAATAAAAATTTTCTGTAGAAAGATCTTTGCTCCGCTGGGAATCGAACCACAGAACTTCATACTGAACGTTGGACATTTTTCCCATAAGCTACTATTTCTGAAAAGAAATTCTTCTTTCGATCTCTCTAGTAGCTTAAGGGAAAAGCACCCGACCGGCAATCTGAAGTTTTGTGGTTCAATTCCGGTGATGAATTATCAAACAAAGAAGCAAATTTAAACAAGTAGTGGAATTTTTTAATTAACAGATTAATTTTATACCAAAAAAATTTGAACAAAACAAATGTATCTTAGGCTAAAGCATCCAAATCTATGATCAAAAATAGAATACTTAAATTTGGATTTAGAAAAGTCAACCTTCAACAATAAAAACTATATTAAAAACAATAGTTCAATTTTTTACCAAAGAAATTAATATTTTCACAAAAAAAATTGAAATTAATGATATTGTTTATCGACTAAAAAGACCAATTTTGAAGAAAAAATAGTTCAATTTTCGCCTAAGACACATAAATTTTCAACTTAAAATATATTAGTTGAATTTTCAGTCTAAAAATTAATAAACTGTAAACATCAGTTTTCAACCCAGAATATGAATTGTTCACTGAAATAGATGGATTTATATCCAAGAAGATAAGGTATATCAAGAAAAGATGAATTATGAAATAATTATTTAATTTTTACTTATTTTTAGTAAAACATGCAGAAAAAAGTAATTTTTATTAAAATAGTAAAATTTTCAAAAAAGAGATTAATTTTATACGAAAAAGACCAATTTTCAAATAAATTAATATATGATTTTTAAACGAAAATAGACCTTATTGAACCAAAAATAGAGTAGTTAAATGTTTAGATACAAAAATGAATTTTCAACGAAAGAACTGATTTTTAACAGAATAAATGAATTTTCAACTAAAAAGATAAATTTGCAATCGAAAATATTAATTTATTGAAAAAGGTTAATTTTTAACAAAATGTATAAATTTTCAGTTTGGTATTTTTTTATTTTTAAAGGAATTTTTATCATAGCTATTACATTTTTAAACCGATCAAATCCAACCAAAAAGATGAATGGGTCATCAAGACTAGTATTATTTTTCCACACACAGAATAATTACATTTTTTCCCAAAATCTATTTCAACAACAATAAAAATTATTATCAACAAAATAATAGAATTTTTAACAAAAAAGCGTTTTTAAACCGAAATAATGAATCATAAAAAAACGTCCCAAAAGATTGCTATGCATATAGATTTGAAAATTCGACCTTGAATAAAAAATGAAATAATAGTCGTAGCCAAAACCTAAAAACACCACCGGAATCGTCTGAGCCATATCTCTAGGTGTTTGTTCACTTTTTTAAAAAATGCATTTTTTAAGCAATTACGTTGTTAATTAACATATATCCTTCATTATGAAAAAAACCAAAAGTCCTAAAGAAAAAGTGAAGATAGTTGTGAATTCTCCTCGGCAATATCTCCAGGTGTTTTTTTCATTAAAAAAAAATTAATTATTTAAACAATTATATTGTTTATAATTTTTTAAAAATTATTTAACGATTGTGGTAAACAATTCAGAGTTGTTTAGTGACAAATAACATAACTTAAAGTATCGTGAATGAAAAAAAATTTTAAACAATGCAAAAAAGTTAGTTCAAACGTTGTTTTTGCCCACTCTACGCACACAGCTCTACGATATCCCATGGCGCATATGGATTTGATTATTTATCCTTCATTATAACAAAAAAACCAAAAGTCCTGAAGAAAAAGTGAAGATAGTTCTGGATTCTTCTCGGCAATATCTCCAAGTGTTTTTTCTTCATTTTTTAAAAATTAATTATTTAAATAATTA
This sequence comes from Belonocnema kinseyi, assembly GCF_010883055.1. Lineage (NCBI taxonomy): Eukaryota > Metazoa > Arthropoda > Insecta > Hymenoptera > Cynipidae > Belonocnema > Belonocnema kinseyi. The sequence continues at coordinate 77,059,473 of NC_046664.1, read as the reverse complement.
CATTGTTTATAATTTTACAAAATTTATTTAACAATATTGTGGTAAAAAATTCAGAGTTGTTAGGTGAAAAATAACATGATACTTCAAGGTATGTTATTTTTCACTTAAAAACTCTGAATTGGTAACCACAATTGTTAAATAAATTTGTAAAAATTATAAACAATATAATTGTTTAAATAATTAGTTTTTTTCAAAATGAAAAAAAAACACCTGAAGCTATTGCCGAGAAGAATCCAGAACTATCTTCACTTTTTCTTTAGGACTTTTGGTTTTTTTTTTATAATGAAGGATAAATAATCAAATCCATATACGCCATGGGATATCGCAAAGCTGTGTGCGTGGAGGGGGCAAAAACAATGTTTAAACTAACTTTTATGCATTGTTTAAAATTTTTTTTCATTCATGATACTTCAAGGTATGTTATTTTTCACTTAACAACTCTGCATTGTTTACCACAATTGTTAAATAAATTTTTTAAAATTATATACAATATAATTTTTTAAATGATTAATTTTTTTTTAAATGAAAAAAACAACTAGAGATATTGCCAAGAAGAATCCAGAACTATCTTCACTTTTTCTTTAGCATTTTTCTTCTTTTTTATAATGAAGGATCAATAATCATATCCACATGCGCCATGGGATATCGTAAGGCTGTGCGTAGAGAGGGCAAAAACAATGTTTAAACTAACTTTTTTGCATTGTTTACAATTTTCTTTATTGATGATACTTTAAGGTATAATATTTTTCACTTAACAACTCTGCATTGTTTACCACAATTGTTTAATAAAATTTTTTAAATTATAAAAAATATAATTGTTTAAATAATTAATTTTTTTAAATGAAGAAAACACCTGGATATACTGCCGAGGAGAATCCAGAACTATCTTCACTTTTTCTTTAGGACTTTTAATTTTTTTATAAGGAAGGATAAATAATCAAATCCATATGCGCCATGAGATATCGTAAAGTTGTGTGCGTAGAGGGGGCAAAAACAATGTTTAAACTAACTTTTTTGCATTGTTTAAAATTTTTTTCATCCATGATACTTTAAGGTATGTTATTTTTCACTTAGCAACTCTGAATTGTTCACCACAATTGTTGAATACATTTTTAAAAATTATAAACAATATAATGGTTTAAATAATTAATTTTCTTAATAGAAAAACACCTGTAGATATTGCCAAGGAGAATCCAGAACTATCTTCACTTTTTCTTTAGGACTTTTGGTTTTTTTCATAATGAAGGCTATATGTTAATTAACAACGTAATTGTTTAAAAAATGACTTTTTGAAAAATGTAAAAAAAAATAACTAGAGATATGGATCAGACGTTTCCGGCGGTGTTTTTAGTTTTTGGCTACGTCTATTATTTTATTTTTTATTCAAGGTCGAATTTTCAAATCTATATGCATAGCTAACTTTTGGGTCGTAAAAAAGGATTTGAATGCAAAACAACATGTATTTTGCAAAAAAGAACTGTAGTTGCTTGTCAAGTGCTTTTCCCTTAAGCTGCTTCGGAAATCGAAAGAAGAATATTTTTCAGAAATACGCGCATTATATATGATGTTTGTTTTTCGATCAACTGATCTTTAGGTTTATTTAAAAAACTAGCTTTCGCTCCACGACGTGGAACCTCTTCAGGTTACATTTCTGTATATCTCCTTACCAATCTCAAGAAAATAGAACGAAGTTTTTATATAACTAAATAATATTCATAAGTAATGTTAAATATGGAATAATATAGAACATAACCTATAAATTTACCGACGTGACAGTTACGTTTCGGAAAAGACTATGGTGTACACTTTTTATGTTAATAAAAAGGTAAAAACCAAAAAAGCTCTTAAGATGATTGTGGAAAAACATACTTTTGTTCCCCTGTTTTTGCATCAACATTGTAAAAAACATTTTTAAAACGTGGGCGAACACCCAGTGTTGTTCGCTAGTTTAGGAGAATTATAATCCACGTCATAACACGTGACTATATATTTTAGCTTTCTAAGCCTGAGCACAGATGGTCAATGGAGCCTATATTTAAAACTTAAGAGGCATTTGCGCATTTATATATTTTTTAATTAACAATTGTTTGTTAACAATTGTTTGTCAATCTTTCCTATCTGTTTATTAATTTATTTGTTTATGAATTTAGTAGGCAAATCATTATCTTTTAAAATTTCTTTAACTTTAAGAATGTTGTCGTTTCTAAATTTAGGATCTGATAATTTAATAGCCCTATCTGTAAGACCATAAATCACAGATATTTTGTCTTCATTCGCAATATTATAATTTAAATTTACATATCTGCATGAATTAGCGTATTTACGGTACCAGTTTGTAATAAGTTTATTATTTTCTCGAATGATAGTAACGTCCAAAAAATTGAGCCTATCAAGCTCTTTCCCAGTGGGCACAAAATTTGGCGACGTCTTTACGACGTCGTTACGACATCTTTACGACAACTTTACGACATCATATGTCCATGTCGTTTCGGTGTCTTTACGATATCGTAAAAACATCGTCAGATCATACGACTTATTTACGATAACGCAAAGACCCCTTAACGACATGGACATAGGATGTCGTACAGTTGTTGTAAAGATGTCGTAACGATGTCGTAAAGACGTCGCCAAATTTAGTGCCCACTGAGTTGATTTCGATAGTAAACTGGATTCTGGGATGATATTCATTGAAATTCTGTCAAAGTTGATTAATATTATCTCCATGCACCTATGTGACGATATCGTCCACATACATGTAGAAGAAAATATAATCAAAAGTCAAACCTTTTAATACATCTTGCTCCAGTTTTTCGATGATTAGATCTGCAATTGCACCAGATAACGGGGAACCCATAGGAGTACCAAATTTCTGTTTAAAAAATTCGCTTTGAAAACTGCAGTAGGAATTGTCAATGCAAAATTCAACAAGTTATAAATACTGTTTAACTGGCTATGTTGTCAGTTTTCTCATTTTATACCAATTTACTTTTATGTTTTTTAGAACCAAATCTTTAGCAACATTAGTGAAAAGAGATTTTATAGCAAGTAAAACCAATTTATAGTTTTTTGGAATGTTAGACGTTTTAATTTTATTAATCAAATCCCAACTGCTTTTTTATAAAAGTGTTACTTTTTCCAATAATTTTTTTAATGTGTAGACTAGCGTATTTTGATAATGATAATAATGGAGAACCAGAAAAAGAAGTGACTGATCTCATAGGATTGTCTTGTTTATGGATTTTTAGTAATCCGTAAAATTTTGGACCAACTGAATTGTAGCTTTTTAAACATCTAGCTACGTCTTTCTTGATCTACTTATTATTTTGGAATCTACCGAGCATCAAATTTAGGTCCTTTTTAAAACTATTATTTGGATCTTTTTTAAGTTTTATGTAAGTATCCTGATCTGATAAAAGAGTATATCATATATCAAGATAATCATTCTTGTTCAAGACTACCATAGTGCTGCCTTTATCGGCTCTTGTAATAATAACATCTGGATTTTTTAATATAAATTTTCCTGTTTTAATACTAAGAATTTCAATCTCTGATGCAATGTCGTTACCATAGTCATTATTTAAATATATCAAAAGTCTGTTGGAAATATTGGATCTAAATTCGATTCTTTTTTCTCTTGCAATAAGATTAATTTTTTCTTCTACATTTGCAAAAGTATTTTCATTGAGTTTACATTTATTATTGTTCTTAGTGCAGAATTTGTTTCCTTAACTCAAGAAATATCTTACGTCATTAGGAATTTCTTTATCTGATAAACTTATAAACCATTTTTTATTTGATTTTTTTTTGTAGATTTTCTGATATTCAAAAAATAATTTAATTTGGTGATCTATAGCTAAATGATTCAGCTTTTTTTCTTAAAAATAGATTTCATTATCAATTTTTATTAATTCTATGATTAATATCTGTAATCTCGATCTTTAAAGTTTCAATTTTGAAATGCATACAAAGTTTTCTGTAATGACCTATATTTAGAGGATGATGAAAAGTATTTTTTGGATCAGAATTAATAATATGTGCTGGTAAAAAACCATGTGACTTACATCTTAGTAAAAATCTGTTTTAATTTTTTAATTTCCCGTGTAGAAATTTCCCCGGTTGGCCCTAATAAAACAAGGTTTCTGGTCGGATCCCGGCCGGGCTACCCCTAACTGGGTTTCATGGACAGGAACTGGGCGGGAGCTGGTCGGGCAACATTTTTCTCGAATCACGTATTCCGAGGCTGGCCGGTTCCTAGCCGGGGCAATCCTGGTTATATCCCATGGTCGAGAGCCGGCTAAGCACTGGTCAGGTTAATGTTTTTGTAAAAATTACACACTTTGTAAGAGCCGTGAAATTATCTAAGACCTAATTATGGATGCTAGATGAATTATTATTTGAAAATTATAATTTAAAGATTTATTATATCAGTGAAACAAAAATCAGCTTTTTTAAATTCTTTTTTAAATTATACAATGTTTAGCCTGTACAAATTCAAATTTACCGCCATATATAGCGCCTGCTGTGTCTGTCGTCTGCATAGACGCTCAGTAATTTTCAGTTTCACATCTGGAACGAGGATGCACCTTGCACTCACGTCCCGTCATCTCTTCGAAGTTCGCAAATAAAATCGAGACTCGTGGTTAAAATTAACTATATTTCAGTAATTAGTTTGAAATCCCCACTTACTGCGCGAATAATTATTATTTTTAATTAAAATATAGTCTTGTGTATACAGTTTTTACTTTCTTCCTTCCTAACCTTAAATCACCACGTGGCTTCCAAATTGCTATTAGATTCTATCAGGAAATAAAATTCTACTTCAATTTTCTTGCTAGAATTGGTTCACTTGATTTGACTTTTAAAGTTCACCGTAATCATTACGATGAGCCTTAAAAGGCAAAACAAGTTACCAATTTCTCGCCTGAAGCAACATTTCTTAACCGCTTTTTGGACGGATTACCCGACCGGATCCCGGCCGGTATTGAAGCCGGGATCCGACTAGCTTGCCGTGACGTTTTTAGCCGGATTCCCCAACCAGCGCCCGGCTTAAAGCGGGGCTATCCGGCTGGGACCCTGCTCGATCCCTGATTAGATTCCTACAAGGATAATAATATTATAAGATTTTCGGTTTTTTGATCAGTGCAGTAAATGTATGAAGATGTTTGTTAACAATTAACAATCAACAATTGTTAATTAAAAAATGTACAAATGTGCAAATACCTCTTAAGTTTTAAATATAGGCGCCAGTGACCATCTGTGCTCAGGCTTAGAAAGCTAGAATATATAGTCACGTGTTATTACGTAGAATGTAATTCTCCTGAAATAGCGAACAACACTGTGTGTTGACCCACGTTTTAAAAATGTTTTTTACAATGTTGACGCAAAACCAGGGGAACAAAAGTATGTTTTTCCTCAATTATCTTAAGAGCTTTGTGGCTTTTACCTTTTTATGAATATAAAAAAGTATACACCATAGTCTTTTCCGAAATGTAACTGTTACGTCGGTGAGCTTATAGGTTATGTTCTATATTCTTCAATATTTAACATAACTTATAAATATGATTTAGCTATATAAAAAACTAGTACTATTTTCTTTAGATTGGTAAGGAGATATACAGAAATGTAAACTGAAGAGGCTCCACGTCGTGGAGCGAAATCTAGTTGTTTAAATAAACATAAAGGTCAGTAGATTAAAAAAAAAACATCTTCATATATTTACTGCACTGATCAAAAAACCGAACACCTTATAATATATACGCGAATTATTTTGAAAGGTGTTACAAGTCAAACTTTTCAAGGAATCTATATTATCATGAGAGAATAACAGAAATTCGTAACGTCTTTTCCAAATAGATGGAGCCATGAATTAAACATTTTTTTATGGAATTTTTTCTGTAGATAAATCCTTTGCGCTCCGCTGGTAATCGAACAACAGAACTTCAGATTTCCGGTGGGGTGATTTTTCCTCAAGCTACTATTTTTGAAAAAGTATTTTTCTTTCGATCTCTTTGCTAGCTTAAGGGAAAATCGTCTGACCGGAAATCTGAAGTTCTTTAGTTCAATGTCCAGCGGAGGGCAGAAGAACATTTTTTTGCAGAAAAAATTTAATTTAGAAACGATTTTTTTCCTCAGTCTTGGAAAGCAATATATTTCAGCCCCAAACAATTCGTTTACGTGACACAGTGGGATGAAATAAAAAGAAGAGGTTCAAAATAACTTGTAGCTCGCAATTCTTAACCTGTTTTGGATTTTTTTTCAGTGAAAATTTAGCATTTAGCCAGACTTTCTGCATCGGGCTAGTTGGAAGCAAACAAAATGTTCACATTGTTAAGTTAATTGTTATACAAAAATTAACTGTACAAATGGTCAACACTAGGGCTTTTTCCTTTGTAAAGTAATTTTTTAAGTTAAAATTACTTACCTTTATCGAAAAAATAATACTCAATTATACAAATTTTTCATCCAAAATTTTTATGAATTTTATTGAAGAAACAATTTCTTAAAAAAATTAATAAAAAATCAAAGGTTACAAACTATTACTCATGAAAATCATTGGCGACATCATTTGAGGAAAATCAGGAGAAAAAAGGATTTTTTCGACCTTTAAATGTCCAAGTTTAAATTTTTTTGTATAATTTGTTTATAGGATTAATAAAAAAATATCAGATAATTGCCCATTATTAAACAACATGAGTGACATAATTTGATGAAAATTAGGGGGGAAAACTATTTTTTCTGTTTTTAAATGTCCACCCTGGGCATTCGTTTATAAAATTATTTTAAAATATCGGATAATAATTTTCCATCATTAAACATCACTGGCGATATAATTTTAGGAAATTAGGACAAAAAAAAAACAATTTCCTTCTGCCTTAAAATTATTTAAGGCAATTATTTATTTAATTAATTTAACTTATTAAACATTTAAGGGAAATTAGGAGAAAAAGGATTTTTTCGACCTTTAAATGCCCAAGTTTTAAATTTTTTGTACAATTTATTTCTAAAATTAATAAAAAATATCCGATGATAATTTCCCATTATTAAATATTATTGGAGACATAATTTGAAGAAAATTAGGAGAAAAAAATTTCTTTCTGCTTTTAAATATCCACACGGGGCATTTGTTTATATAATTTGTTTAGAAAATTAATAAACAATATCGGGTGACAAATTTTTATGATCAAGTATTATTTCATCGATGAAAGAAAATAATTTTAGTTTGTTAATTTTGAATGTGATTTTTTACGATTAAAAATGAATTTCTTTTCATTATTTGTGAAATCAGATTTTGAGTTTTTAACTTTTTTAATTATGTCGAAAAGTTAAAAACTCAAAATCTGATTTTACAAATAATGAAAAAAAATTCATTTTTAATCGTAAAAAATTACATTCAAAATTAACAAACTAAAATTGTCGAAAAAAGACACAAGGTATGAACTAAAATTGACAGACAAAAGGTGTTGACCCAAAAAAGATATCTAAATTTGTTATTAATCATTTTTAGATAGAATCGGCAGATTTTCTTTCAATCGTAAAAGATAAGATTAAAAATTACAAGAACACAAAATTTTGGAAAACGACACAAGAGACGAACAAAATTAAAAGACAAAAGTTGTTTAACAAGCAAATATCTAACAATTTTTTATAGACTGTTTATAAAAATATAATTTAAGTAAAAAAATAAACTTTTTAGAAAAAGGACACAAGACACAGTAACATTTTATTTAACAACATTTTTCGCCTAAATTACAGCTACGTTGAATATAAACAAATTAAATTTATAGAAAAATGACCCAAATGCAATTAAATGTTTAATAATAATTGTTATTTTAATATAATGCGCATTTTTTTATGATAAATATAATACAATTCAAATACTTTTGTTCCAATACTAATGCATATTATGAATAGTATAATATAAATTTGTTGAAATAATATGCATTATTAGAGTGCTTAAAAATAAAATTTAATACAATATAAGAAACAAATATTAAAGTAATAATTAAAAATGAGATTTGTACTTTATTTTTCAATATTTAAATGAACAACCCCAGGCCGAGGTACAGAAATAAATAAAATTTACATATGATATAATAGAGTGTAACATAGTCTAAAAAGGTTCGCGTTTCCGAAGGAATCAAGTGCGAAGCACGAGATACGTGATGAGAATGTGTTCGTTAAATCCGAAGGAGTTTTAACAAAAGAGAATTCACAATCATCAAAAGACAGTTGTCGATGCTTTGACCTTTTATTTTTAAAAACCTGCGCCCAAAAGTGGGTTAAATATAAAGACTGAGCGCGTAGCGCGACGGGAGTGCATCATCGAGCGCGAAGCGCGAGAAATATATATTAGTCGAGTGTGCAGCGCGAGAATCATTAATCACGCGCCCTAGACGCGCTCAAACTCTCGAGCCACATCCACAGCGCGCAATGAGAATGTTGCGACGCAGCAAACAATCTTTTTTCTGCTTTTAACTATTCCCGTGCATAAAATCTGACAATGCTGATCATAGAAAAAAAAAATTCATGAAAATAAAAAAATAAAAATAAAAAAATAAAAAATCGACTTTTTCTTCACTCTTTACATTACCATACAATTTTAATTTAAAAAATATGCTCGCTGCGCAGCGTACACTTTAGCTAATTTTTTTTAAATATCATAAATATTATAATTTAAATTGAAATTTGTGATTTAAAGTTCTGAGGAATTACATCCATAAATTGTAACTGAAATGTTTTTCGATTTTTTTAAAAAGAAGGTTCTCAAACCACCTACGGCTTTTGACGATTACATTCCCATTACGAAACTCGCGCTTCGCGCTCGATAATTTGCGTCTAATGGAAAAACTTCATCAAGATAATTTTGTAAATCTTGTTCAAATATATTAAAAACAACGTATCACGCTGACGGATCTCTTTGAAAAATTGCATATTTTTGAAAATTATTCAACTTTTTGAACTTTTTCCTAATTTAACAATTTTATGAGAATAGCTTCGAAATACATATATTTCATATCTAATAGATATTTAGATTGATATTTTTTAACCTATTAAAAACATTTTCGAAATGTTGAAATGCACATAACTTTTTAGTTTTTCTCGAATTTAAAAATGTCACATTGATAATTTGCCACTATTTTTGCCGTGTGCCAGAAAATTTGACAAAAGTTTCTAAAAATCATGAAAAATGTCTTTCAAAATTTTAAAAAGCTTTAACTTTTTGAATTTTTTCCTGATCGTAAAATTTAACTGAGATAGTTTCTAAACCTATTTGATAGCTAGTAAAGAATTCAAATGAAATTTCCTAATCATACAATTTTGTCGGTTTTTGTTTGCCTGTTTGTCTGTATGTTTGTATGTATGTATGTATGTATGTATGTATGTATGTATGTATGTATGTATGTATGTATCTAGTTTCTTCTAGATGAATACAAGACTGGCAAATTATCCAAATAAAAATTTCGATTCCCGTGTAGGAATCCAATCAGGGATCTGGTCGGGTCCCAGCCAGATAGCCCCCCTTTAAGCCGGGCGCTGGTCGGGGAATCCGGCCGGGATCCGGCTAAAAACGTCACGGTAAACTGGTCGGATCGCAGCTTCAATACCGGCCGGGATCCGATCGGGTAATCCGGCCAAAAAGCGGTTAAGAAATGTTGCTTCAGGCGAGAAATTGGTAACTTATTTTGTCTTTTAAGGCTCATCGTAAAAATTACAATAAACTTTAAAAGTCAAATCAAGTGAACCAATTCTGGTAAGAAACTTGGAGTCGAATTTTATTCCCTGATGATAGAATCTCATAGCAATTTGGAAGCCACGTGGTGATTTAAGGTTAGGAAAGAAGAAAGTAAAAACTGTATACACAAGACTATGTTTCAATTAAAAATAATTATTATTCGCGCACCAAGTGGGGATTTCAAACTAATTACTGAAATAAGGTTGATTTTAACCAGGAGTCTCGATTTTATTTGCGAACTTCGAAGAGACGACGCGACGTGAGTGCAAGCAGCATCCTCGTTCCAGGTGCGAAACTGAAAATTACTGAATGTCTATGCAGACGACAAATATAGCAGGCGCTATATTTGGCGGTAAATTTGACATTGTACAGGCTAAACATTGCCTGAATATAGAGAAGTTTATAAAAATTGTATCATTTCTGTTGTTACACATAGCATAATCAATAAAATTTTAATTTAAAGTGTTAAATTATTCGAAAAAATTTAATGTGTTTTTTTTAATAATTTAAAGAAGCACATTTTCTTTTCACTGATCTAATAAATCTTTAAATTATAATTTTCAAATAATAATTCATCTAGCATCCATAATCACGTCTTTGATAATATCACGGCTTTAAAAAAATGTATAATTTCTACAAAAACATTAACGTGACCAGTGCCCAGTCGGCTCCCGACCATGGGATATAACCAGGGTTGGCCCGGCCAGTAACCGGCCGGCCCCGGACTACGTGATTCGAGAAAATTGTAGCCCGACCGGCTCCCGCCCAGTTCCTGTCCATGAAACCCAGCCAGGGGACGCCCGGCCGGGATCCGACCAGAAAACTTATTGTATTAGGGCCAACCAGGGAAATTTCTACACGGGTTTTGAAGGAAATTAAAAAAGTTATATATTTTTTAAAATTTTGAAAATATTCAGAAAAATAGAAAAAAAATATTTTTCTGATAGATTAGAAAATTTACTTAATATTCTTCACCAGAAATTAATTATATTTAGAAACTATTACCCTTAAATTTTTTGATTAGAGAATAATTCAAAAAGTTAGAGCTGTTCCAAATTTGAGTAAAAAATTTTTTTGAGTTTCAGAAATTAATATTAATTAATTTCTCAGAAGTTTAAATCATAATTTTTGATTTAAGTTATAATATTTATGATATTTGAAAAAATGTGGTTAAAATGTATGCACGAAGCGTACAAAAACGAGCGCGAAGCGTGAGAGCGTACTCGGGCAAATTTTTTTTCTTCTATTTTTCTGAACATTTTCAACATTTTCAAAAGTTTATAGCTTTTCTAATTTTTATCGGAATTGAACATTTTAATTAGATAATTTGCCATTCTTCTACACACCCATAAGAAGCACTGCCAACAATTTCTAATAGTAAAAAAATTCAAATTTTTAAAATGCTCTAAATTTTTTGCCGTGCAAAAGTTTTAGGCCATCTTTTTTTGACTGAATAAATTCTCTTAATTTTAATTATACCAGAGCTAAAAAAATTCTCTTAAAAGGTTGATTGTTTTCGAACACGGACACAATTTTATGATTTTCAAACTCTGAGTGCCGAAACTTTAAGACCTTTTAAAATAGTCTAGTAAACGAGGGATTTCGCCTCAGAATTTTTGCACGGTGATCCGATTTTTATACAAATTTCGAATTAAGTATATATCACCCTCTAGAACAAAAGCTTTACTGTGCCGATGTGTGCCTTTTCCCAGGGGGTGGTAGCCACCCCTTCTAGGGGGTGGAAAATCAAATATTGTAAATTACTGCAGAAATTGATAAAGGGATGAATTCTAAGCAAAAAGTGTACTTCATACTTTTTTTACAAAACCAATACTTTTTGAGTTACGCGTGATTGAAAATGTTTATTTCTCGTCCAAAAAACCACGTTTTTCAGCGGGTTTTCTCAAATGACTCGAAAAATTTAAATTCTACAAAAAAAATCTCACAATCAAAATGAAGCTTAAAAGAAAAGGAACAGATTTAATATTTTTTTATTTACGTAAATGCAATATGTGCAGAGATACGGCAGGTTGAAGTTCACTTCTTGTCCGATGGCAACTAAATTTACAGCATTTAACGTGAAATAACTTAAAAATTCAGGTTTTAGAAAAAAATTGTATTTAACATTTTTTAAAGTGCTTTAAAAAATCCTCAGAATAAAATTTATTCTAAGTTATTAGCATAAAAGATTGACGGAGTTATGATCAAAATAAGCAGCTAACTGAATTTTTTTTAAATACTGAAATAAAACTGTTATATTTACCACCAGATTTTAAATTAAAGGTTATCCTTCTATATTTTTCTTTATTTAAATGCTTACAATATGTTCTGAACGTTTTATCAATTTAGGATGCATATTTTTTTAAATATTATACTTAAATTTTTTTTTAAATTATTGGGGTGATTTTTAAGGGTTGAAATATTGTGTTCAATTATTCATTATTCTATAAGCTATTAAAAATATTTTTATTAATTATATACGTAGAATACAAGGCATTTAAGATGAAAGAGACGTTTTTTTAAAAGTAATTTTGTCATTAAGGGTGGTTTTTAAGGGTTGAAATTTTGTAAATACTATGTTATAATATATGAAATATAATCCGCAATGTAAAAGAATACTTATACTATATAATTGTACTTGAATTTAACCTATAAAGGCTTTATTATTGTATCTATTTGATTTTTTAGCTTAAGGGGTGGTTTTTACCCCTTAAAAATAAAAAATACATGGCAGTCAAATATAGCTTCTTTTCTTTGTCGGTTCTCATCAAATCTCCACGTTTTGAGACATACTGAGTAAGAAAAAACGATTTTTTTGGTCTGTCTGTCTGTATACTGTACGCACGATAACTTCCGAAAAATTTATCCGATTGGATTCTGCTTTGGAACACTTTTTTAAAGACTAAAAAGAAAGAACAAGTTTGTAAACCAGCTATTTTGGATAAAAATTCAAAAAGTGAGCACATTTTCAAAATTTTTGAAACAACATTTTTCTTAAGATTTCAAAATTCTATGAATATTTATCATAGTAATTAGAAACTCAAACAATTTAAATTGATGACTTTTTTCTATAAAAAGAAAATTATTAGAGTTAAAGCATTTTCAAAATCGAAAAAAATAAACTAAAATGAACATTTTAAGTCAAACAACGGACGATATGAAAAAAGTCAGTAAAAGAAAAACGTTGCTTTTTGAAAGCCCTACAAGATTATGATAAATATTTTTTAATTTGATCAAAAAGTGGAAAATTACAAATTTGATCGTACCAAAAATAATGAAAAATCCAAAAATTCAATTTTTGATCAAACTATGCAAGATACGAAAAAAATAAAAAAGTTCAAATTGCGCGCCCTGGAAAGACCTACAAATTTATAATGAATCACTTTTCGATAGGACGCATAGATTTTGTTTAAAGTCGTAAAAAGCAACATTAAGAATATAAAAATAAAAAATTTTTGGACTAGCGACAAAAGCTACGAAAAAAAATGAGACAAAATTATAAATGTTCCTACGTTAGACCCTATACAGATGCGCACTAGTTTTCAATTAACCGTAAAAAACAAGATTAAAAATATAACAAATGATAAAAACAAGGAAAAAAGAATTAGTATGATTTAATTTTTATGCATATTATGAATTGTAATGATATAAATTTATTGAAATGATACATGTTTCAGCGTAGCTTAGAATACAATTTAAAGCAAAATAAGAAACAAATGTAAAAATAATCATGATAAGTACAATTTTCTCTTTATTTTGCAATTTTGAATAAGCCATCCCAGGTAGAGTAACATAAAAAATGTATCATATTTGATATAAAAGTTTTGTGTATAATGTAGAAAAATTGACATTTTGGAAAAAATCCAGTGCGAAGCACGAGATACGAGATGAGAATGTGTTCGTTAAAATCGGATGAGCTTTAACAAAAGAGAGTTCAAAATAACAAAAAACAGTTGTCGGTTCCTTGAACTTTGATTTTAAAAGGTGTGTCCACGAATGCGGGAGAAATGCAAAGACCATAGTTGATCTCAAACTCTCGATTGTGAATTCCCTTTTAACAAAAGAGAATTCACAATTACAAAATTACAGTGGTGGATGTTTTGAGTCCTAATTTTAAAAGATTTCCGCAAGAATGTGCGAAAATATAAAGACCTAGCGCGAAACGCGAGAACCAACAGTCGCGCGCCCTGTACGCGCTGAAACTCGGGGGCCGCGCGCGCAGCGCGCGAGGAAAATATGCAGATTTTTTTCTCCTCGTTTACTCGACTAAAAACCATAGATCGAAAATTAGGACGATAACATTACACTCTCATGACTGAGAATGTGAAAAAATTCAAAAATCAGGCAACAGAAATTCCTTCAACATTTAAGAGCATGTGACACAGCCAAATACCTATATTATCGACCTCACTTTATCAGCTCACTGAATATTTTTTTGAACCTAAAAAGTTTTTTTGTAAATAAAATATTGAGCTGAAACTTTGGAAAATGTATTAGAGTACAATAAAGTAAGTTTAGGTACTGCCTTTTGGTAGGAACTTTACTGAAAATTATTTCATCTTTTTTCTGAACCTCGACATTTTTTGAACGTTCGAACTTTTTTTATACATAAAATATCGGTCTCAAACTTTGAGAAATGCAAGAACCGAAAGAAAACTACGTCAAAGTACAAAGCTTAATAATAAAAGATGTAAATAAAAATTTCAACATTCAATTCCAACGGTATCAGCCGGTAACGTTGTACACGAAAATACGAACCCTCTAGAGCCTCGTCTAGTGGCCGCCAGGTTTCGCATTTTCGTCTACTACGTTTATGGCTGACGCCGTTGGAATTGATTGTTGAAATATGTTTTTTTACATCTTTTATTATTAAGCTTTGTACTTAAACGTATTTTTCTTTCAGCTCTTGAATTTCTCAAAGTTTAAAACCGATATTTTATGTATAAAAAAAGTTCGAACGTTCAAAAAATGTCGATGTTCAGAAAAAAGATAAAATCATTTTCAGTGAAGTTCCTACCGAAAAGCAGTACCTAAACGTACTTTATTGTACTCTAATACATTTCCCAAAGTTTCAGCTCGATATTTTATTTACAAAAAAAGTTCTTCGGTTAAAAGAAGAAGTAAAAAACATTCAGTGAACTGATAAAGTGAGGTCGGCAATATAGGTATTTATCCGTGTCACATGCCCTTAATGCTGAATTTTCCTAAGAAAGAAATCGAAAATCGATTAAGAATTGTCAGCCAAAAGTTATTTTGAACCTCGTTTTTTATTTTATCCCACTGTGTGTCAATAGAACCAGACTGCCGGGTTTGATACGAAATCATAGATAGTCTATAATTTGTAGTATCACACGATAATCATAGCATAGTGCTATGCAATAGCAATAGTGCTACTTAATACACACGTGAATGAAAGAGATAGAGAGAGAGAGATCACAGAGTGAAATTTGGTTTGGCTAAAGGTTTGAGTTCGGGTATTATACATACATGTATATGACTATGTATGTGTATGAAGATGGGTTAGAATTGCCGCGAGACGTGATTTAAAGGCCATCCGAGTTGCATATTATACCCATACTACTCCCACGTGGCACAAAGTAACAAGCATCCCATATATGTAGATATCAAACTTCCATAAGAGCCTCTATAAGCGATTAAGTGTGTTTCGAATGTGTTCATGTACATACATTACACACCACATATCTATACACTCTAAAGTCTAGAGGGTAGCCACGTACCGTGGTAACACGTGTATATTGGACGGGCGCTTAACCGTCAGCGGCGCGCTAATTACGGGGTTAAATTCAAACGCTCCTGTGCACAGACGGAAACTTCAAGGCGCCTTTGATATTCTGACCTCAGCAGGGGATTACGATATAAGCGAAAATGAGACTTGATACTGCTTTTTAAAAAATTCTCGCTTGCTTGCTTGTAACCGCATCATAGCAGAAAAAACATTTTCAAAGCATGCTCTATGTGAAATTTTTTTACTACCTAAAGCAAAACCAAGTTGGTTTATGAGCATGAAAATAAATTGAGTCATTTTAGACCCGGGAAAAATCTCTTTTTTTTTAGTCTAATAGGAGCAGCAAAAGAGACTTAGGGGAGATCAGTTCTAAGTCGGCACAGTGAGAGTTTTTGCCTCAAACAGAGGTTAAATAGGGTTTAATAGCGTAAAGTGAAAAAATCGATTTTTCCTATTTTACAAAATGGTGGTCCCAAGTCGGCACCCCTGGTGAGTCATCACATACATTTTCTGCTTGAATGAAAATAAAATGGCAGGTTGTAAAATATTTTCAATGAGAAAACACAGAAAATAAAAGGACAGCTACCACAGACAAGCAAAATGCAGTCAAAATGCAAACTAAAAAACTGGAAGAGACAAGTGACACGGATTTCAAATACAACAAAATGAAACAATACAAAAATAACAGTAAAAGCGAAAAATAGGTGCCGACTCAGGACCACCTGTTTGGTACCCACTAAGGGCCACTGCAAATATTTAAACATTGCATGCTATTACGCACACGAAAAAAATTCAAATGAAAAAGCCGGTTTTATCAGGCTAAAGCACACAGAAAACAAAAACCAACACACGTAATCGATTAGACTTTTTAAAATATTTACACAACTGTAGCTGCTTCCCAAAAATAAAAATGTATTTTATTTTATTTTAGCTCGCGCTACGCGCTCGACTTTTCTGCACATACTATTTAAAACTAAAGGTAAAAGTATCGACACCAGTAATTTAATGATTGTGAATTCTCTTTTTTTAAAGCTCCTTCGGCTTTAACGAACACATTCTCATCACGTATCTCGTGCTTCGAACTCGAGTTTATCCCTGAAATTTTATATCATTCCCATAAATGTATATTATTATAATTTCTAACTTGCGTTGGTATTTAAACAAACTAAATTTCATTGTCCCGTTTAAAAAAAATTGAAAATATTTTTTGCAATTAATTTTAAATTCACCCTAGATTATTATTAGTTTATCCCAAATTTTTTTACAGTCTTCTAAATTTACTCAATTCGATTCATTCTATAAAGTTTTTATTTCATTCATTTTGAAGTCTTTAAAACTTACCCTAAATTTGGAGGCATTCGATCGAATTCTTTTGAAGTTTCTTTAATTTTTCCCTAATTAATTTCAAACTCATTTTTGAATTTATTGTATTATGATTGTACAAAATGTAGAACTGATTTATTTTGAAAGTGGTTAGTTTAAATAAGTTTGTTTTGGAAATGTTATATTAAAATTTTTTTAACTAATTGAAAATTGTACATTTCAGTATTTTTTAAATATTATATTTATTTTATAATATATAAATGTCTTAAAACTATTCAGCTTCTACGTTTTTAATTCTTTAAAGAATGTTTGCGTATCAAATTCCTTGATTCAGAAAGTGTGCTTTTAATACTTTGAATCATAATTTTTGTTTATTTTTCTTGCTTTGAATTTAAAAATATAAATGAGAAAAAAGCCATTTTGTATACTGAAAAAAACTGGTAAATTTTTGTATGCTAAGAGTTCAAAAAACGGCTTGTCGTGTGAAAAAAATAGGTGAAGGGAATTTTGTAGCTACTTTTTGGAATATACGCCCTTGTGAATATTTTAATTTGTCTTGTGCCGTTTCTTCAAACAGTCAATTTCATTATTTATAATGTTATTTTCACGATTAAAACGAAAACCACGCGTTTTATCAAGAAATTATTTCAAAAATTTTTTTAGATTTTTTGGGTTAAACAACCTTTCTCTTATATCTTGTGTCAATTTACCAAAAATGTATTTTTTTTAATGCCTTTATTCACGATTAAAATAGAAACTACCAATCATATAAAAAAAACCATTGATAAAAATTGTTTTTCTCTACTTTCGGTAAAACAATGTTATCTATTTATTTTTTCTTAGCTTGTGTCATGTGTCGAAAAATTTAAGTTTTGTATTTTCACTGTTTTTTGTTTTATAAATAAAACAAAAACTACGTGTCCTATAAAAAAGTGATTAAAAGCAAATTGGTAGGTCAATCTAATAGATTGTTTTGTTCAAAATTTATCGTGCTCATAGACAGACAGACAGACACATACGTAAAAACCTGCTTTTAGGATTCAAGAGGTATCAAAACGTGAATTTTTGACAAAAACTGGGGGGGGGGTCATATTTTACACAAGTCTAATACCATCTCTGATGAGAATGTATTAACATGAAAAAAAAATTATTAATTAAATTTATTCAAACCCCACACAGGAGACGAAAAAGAAATTAAATGTCAAAAGTTATGATTAGAATGTGCCCAACGAAGCGGGCAGATTTTTTTTTACTGTTAATCATGTTTTTCATGATTAGAGCCAAAACTATACATCCTATCAAAAAGTGGTTGATTATAAATTTGGAGATCTTTTTAAAATGCACAATTTTTTTCCCCACATCTTTCACCGTATTTTGCATAGTTTGACTGAAAAATGTAATTTTTGGATTTTTTATAATTTTGTATGCTGTCAAAATATGAAATTTTTATTTTTAAAATGAATTATAAAAATTGTTATGATAATCTTGTAGGGCATTCAAAAATCAATATTTTTCTTTACGTGACTTTTTTTATATCGTGCGTTTTTTGGCCTAAAATGTCCATTTTCGTGTGTTTTTTGGAATTTTTTAAATGCTATAACTCTGATAATTTTTGATTTTATGAAAAAAGTCATTAGAATAAATTGTTCGAATTTTTGAATACCATGAATAACCGTACAGAGAATTTTTAAATTTTGAAAAAAGTGGTCTCAAAAATATTCGAAATTTGTCCACTTTTTGAAATTTTATCCAAAATGGCTGGCTATCGAACTTGACCTTTAGTTTAGGACACTAAACGAGTGTGCCAAAGGCCAATCTAATTGATTAATTTGTTCAAAAGTTATCGTGTCCACATACATACATACATACATACATACAGAGAGACATACAGACATACAGACAGACATGCAGGCATACAGGCAGACAGACACATTCTTAAACACCTGTTTTTCGGATTCAGGGGGTCTCAAAACGTGGGCACTTGACAAAAACTGGAGAGGTAAAATTTTACACAAATCTAATACCTTCTCTGATGAGAATATAAAAATTAGAATTTCCTTTGTCACGCGAAAAAAGGTTCAGCCGGCTTAATCCACAGTGCCGATTAAGGACTACTCTTCCGTATATATTTCCTTAATTCTTTTTTTAGTACTTTTGGTTAGGGTTTCCACTATTATTTAGAATAGGATTTGTATATACCACCGAACTTTATGTTTAAGGTCAATGTTCGAAGAAAACTATATTTTTAAAGAATTTTCAATAATATTTAGAAATACTTTTGTTCATTGTTTGAAACACCCAACTTGGTGACAGCCATGTCCTAATCATATTCAACCCCGTTTTCAGTATTTTTGGTAAACCTTCTCTTTTCAGTTGGCCAAATCCAAAATCGGAGAAATCTACCTCTCAATTTTTATTGGCCCCATTTCCAGTATTAAAAAATAAAAAACCGTTCATAGTTGGCCTTATTGCAACGTGGCAAACTTTCAATTTCAATTACAATTGAACCCATTTCCAGAAATAAAAAAAAAAGTTTATAGTTGGCCTTATTCCAAACTGGCAAAATTTAACTCGCCATTATATTTGACCTCATTTCTAGCATCAAGAAAAACAAACCTAATTAATTTTATCTATACACCAACTCAAGAAAGTCTACCTCTTAATTATTATTGACCCCATTTTAAGTTATAAAAAAACTGTTTATAGTTACCCTTATTGCAAATTGAAAAAATTTAACTCTGAATACCCTATTTCCAGTATTAAAAAAAAAGTTTTATAGTTGAACCTGCCCACGCTCAGAAAAAAATATCTCTCAATTAAATTTTATCCCATTTCCAGCATTTGGAAAAACACCCCTTTATAGTTGGCCTCATTGCAACTCAGCAGAATTTAACTCTCAATTATAATTGTTGTGATTTCCAGTATTATAAGAAAGAAAAAAACATTTATAGTTGGTCATACCCCAAATTGGAAAAGAAAATATCTCAATCATATTCGACGTAATTTCCAGAATCTAAAAAAACATTTGTTTATAGTTTACCTCATTCCAACTGGGTAAAATTTAGTTCAATACTATAATTAACCAGATTTCCAATATTCAAAAAGAAACATTTATAGTTTGTCATGTCCTAACTCAAAAAGTTATCTCTTAATTATATTTGGCCCCATTTCCAATATTCAAAAAAACAATTGCTTGTGGTTAGCCTTATTCCAAATTTGTATAAAATTTAATACAACATTATATTTTACCTCATTTCTTGTATTTAAAAGAACCACACAATTTCCGATTGCCAGTCGGGTACTTTCCCAATGAAGCTATTAGAGAGATAAAAAAACGGTATATATTTACCCTTATTCCAACTTGACAAAATTTAAATCTGAATACTCCATGTCAGTATTCAAGGAAAATGTTAATATTTGTAACCTGCCCACAATCAGAAAAATGTAGCTCTCAATTAGAATCGATCCCATTTCCAGTATTTGAAAAACACCCCCTTAAAGTTGGCATTATTGCAACCCAGCGGAATTTACCTCTTAATTATTATTGTTCCGATTTCCAGCGTTAAAATAAAACATTTTTAGTTGGTCATGCCCCAACTTGGAAAAGCAATCTCTTAATAATATTTAAACCCATTTCAAGTATTTAAAAAATACTTGTTTATAGTTAGCCTTATTCCAAATTGGTATAAAATTTAACTTTCCATTATATTGGACTAAAATCTACCTTATTCAAACTTGACAAAAATTAACTCTTAATACCTTGTTTCCACTATTTATTTTACAAGCTTAAAAAAATCTTGCTCTAAATTATATTTGATCCCATTTCCAGGAATTAAAAAAAAAACACTTGCTTACAGTTGGCCTTATTCCAACTCGGCAAAATTTAATTCTTGATTATAATTAACCAGATTTCCAATATTCAAAAAAAATTATAGTTGAGCATGCCTCAACTCGGACAATCTATTTCTGAGTTATAATTGATCCCATCTTCAGCAATCAAGAAATTCAGCAGTTCCAGAAAATTAACATTTTTCTTAACTGAAAATTTAATAATCATATTTTAACTTGGAAATTTATATTTTCGAGTTCAAAAATTTAACTTTTTGATTAAAAGTATATCGTTTTTAGTTAGAAGTTTATATATTTTGTTTAAAATTTTGGTTTTTGGTACGAACTTTTTGGTAGTTTATCTTTTACACTTTTTTTTATATTATAGTTGTCCGCCAGATAAATGTATTCAATAAACTAATCTTAGGTATTTTTTTTCTACTGGACAACAATCAATTTTTTATGGAAAATGTTAACTAGTTTCTTAACTGAAAATATAACTATTCCATTTTTAGTAGAAATTTTATAGTTTTGATTGAAAATTGATCTTTTTGATTTCAAAACTCAACAATTTGGTAAAAAATTAGATGACATAGTTTAAAATTAACTTTTTCGTTAAAAATTTATAGTTTTTTATTTGAAAATTAATTTATCAATCTGGAAATCTAATTATTCCATTTTCGGTTGAAAATGTATCTTTTTTAGTTGAAAATTCAACTACTAGGTTAAAAATTTAACTACTTGGTTGACAAATACAACTATTTATGGCTAGATGGAAAATTCAACTTTTTTATTGAAAATTTATGTATTTTGTTGAAAAATTCGTCTTTTTTGGGATTTAAAATTAACCTACTTTTTGAAAATTCATCTTATTGGCTGTGGATTGAACTATTTTATTAAAAACTCGCCATGTTAAGCATAAAATTCATAGTGTCCGGTGAAAAATTTGACTGTGTCGTGGAAAATTTATGTATTTTGTTGACAATTTGTCGTGTTGAGCAGAATTTTATTTTTCAATTAATATTATTAAACTAAAAATGTAACTATTCTATATTTGTTTGCAAACTTAGATTTTTTTAAATTTTTAACTCTTTTTTCTTAAATTTATCTCTCTTCATTAAAAATTACAATTCGACTATTTTATTGGGTCCTCTTTTTGGTCGAAAATGTAACTGCTTATTTTTTAATTCGTCCTACTAGATTAAAAATGCATACATGAAATGCAAAATATTAAACCTTTCGTAGGAGTAAATTTTGTTTTTTGTTTTTTGTTGCAGAACTTAACTAGGTTTTGTTGAAAATTCCACTGTTTTGTTAAAAATTCAATTATTTTCTTGAAATATCAACTTTTTCAGTCTTTTTTAGGGTAGAACATTTTTGGTCGTATTTGCCACTTTTTTCGCAATGGGTTTTAATTTTTAGGATCATGATTTTAGGATATATCGGGAATATGGCTCTTAATTAAAAGTTTTTGAAGAAATAAATGAAATGTCAAGAGTCTTTGCGAAGCTTTGAGTCGTTTGCAATTAAAAATGCACATAAATTGTCAATATTTTTCGTAATTTTATGCGTATAAAGCAAAAATAAAAAGCATAAAAAGTCTGTATCAAAAGACGTTGCAAAATTGAGATACATACTTGCGTATTGAAATTCTGCAACACCGTGCGAGTTTCAGAAGATTAATGACATCATTATGCATCTCGACAATTCAGAGGAATTTTTTTCTTTCGTTTTGCATTTTATTTTTTTTATTTTTATAACTGAAATATGACGGATTTATCTTCTTGTCATGTTTATAATTAAAAGAGCACACCTGAATATATCATTTTAATGTTAATGTTTAAAAATTAAATTTTCATTCTTATAAATAAATTCAAAATTGTATTTTTTTTATTGTCAGCATTTCTTAATTTTTAAATGAAAAGAGCAAAATATCAGTGTTTTTTTTTAATTTCTTAATTCATGTGCTTCCTAATCACCCAGAAAAAAATTATTGGCTATCATCCGTCAAAAAAATGTATCTTGGATTCAAGGAAATTTCCTTTCATTCCGAGGAACTTCTTTTGGTTTAAAAACATTTCCTCTGTATAAATAAATTATTCATGGTTACAACTCGATTTTTCAAAATTTTATTTTATATTTAAAATTTGGAATTCTGAAAACTAAATGTAAGAATAATCTCATTTCATTTAGAAAAAAATTTTGTTTGACTACTCTTGCACGTTTACATTAAAACTGGAAATTAGTATTTTTTTACACTGATTTTTTTTTAATTATTAAGCTTAAGTCAAATGATTTTTATTTAAAATAATATAATTTTCAAGCTGGAAGAATTTCTGAAATTTTTGCTTCTTCAAATAAAATTTGTAGCTTTTAAACCATTTTAGGTTACGCTCGCATTTTATATAGAAAATTAATATTTTCAAAAAAAATCGTTATAATTTGTACAAGGTTAAAAATTTATTAACAATTTTGGATGATGTTAGTGCTTTTCAACGAAAATGAGTATTTTAATTAATAAAAATTATATTTAAAAAAATACTAAAAAACTACAATTTTAGGTTATGTTGACTTTTTACACTACATATCGGTATTTTTAGTTAAAGAAGATCATAAGATATTAAAGAAAATTAAAATTTTTTGAATGACTTAAGGTTATGTTAACTTTTTCATCGGAAATCGGTTATTTAAAAGAAACATAATTGAATTTTAAACATTTACAATTTGAATTATTTTTTTGCTTTGTTCTGTTAGTGGTTCTCATCAAAAATTGATATTTTTAATAAATGAAATAATGAAATTTTCCAAATTATCATTCAGTCATTAAATTCACAATTTTTAGTTGTTCTTTTTGGCGTTTTGTACCAATAATTGGTATTTTGAATAAAAAATGGTTGGACTCTAAAAATAATTTAAAAATTCAAACAAATTTAGGTTCTGTTAACTTTTTGCAACGACATCTGGCCCCGGTCGGAAATCCCAGTCAGGGGCAGACTTGAAATGAAACGCCTAACCCGATCAGGGCTAGACAGGGGCATCCATAAGGAAGGCCCGATCTGCCACGACCAGGTCTATTCTAATTTTTAAGTATAAAAATATTATTTTAGTTTCAATTAAATGAAGCCTTCTTGGGCTTTATCTCGTTTTTATATTCTTTTCATATTAGAAGGATTTTTTTCACGAATGCAATTTCAATAAAACAAAAAATTTCCGCAACGACTTAAAGAAATTAAGTTGATATTTGGAGTTTTAATCGTTTACAAAGTATTTCTTTAATACCGTGTAAAATTAAAACTATGAAGTATTCTTAACACATAAGAAATTAATACTATTTGTTTTTGAATTTCGTTGTTTCGAAAAAAAAAAAACAATTAAGAAGTAATTAATTTTTCTAATTAAATTTTTTGAAAGAAATAGAGAATGTTCAACTAATTTAACTAATCCATTAATTCAACTAATTTAAATTTAGATTAGTCTCTGAACTAAAAACTAGTTGAATATTCATTCTTTAAGACAAGTAGTAACTTTAAATTTAAGTAATTTTAATTTTCAAAATAACTTATAACAAAATAACACTGAAAATCGGAAAAATTAGCGGTTCTCAATGGAAATATTGATATCGATTTTAAATAAGGCTCAACGTTTCAAAATAATTTAAAATTATGTTAACTTTTTTCACCAGTAATAGATTATTCAAAACAATAATTATTTATTTTCAAAGATTAGCAATTTTGAGATTTAACAAAAATGTATATTGAATCTTTTGGAAGAAAATTGTTATTTTCATTTAAAAAATTATTAGATTTTTCAAATCATCTTAAAGAGTAAAAAAAATCACACTGAAAAAAATTCTTCTCAAGCCCCGCTGGAACTCGACCCTAGGTCTAGTGGTACTCTAGTCCCAGAAGACCAGACCGCCATAAAATGGTCTGGAATTTACTGCTCATAATTGTCCACAGGTCCTATTTCTTAACCAATTAATTTTTTTTAAATGCTTAACATTAAATTTTCCTGAGAATTTTGTTTCTTCATTTTCTTAATTTTGTGAAAGAGCAACAATGTATAAACAAATAATGAGACCAAATTTGCTATTTCAGTTTCGTGAGTATTTATCTGAGGAAAAAGTACAGAAAGAAATTCACTATCAGCTGGATTTCTTGTATATACACTCATAGAACAAAAGTCATCTTAGTAATATTGTACTTAATTGTTATTAACAATTTGCGTAAACAAATTCTCACTAGTATTTTTCTTATAAAAAAATTGTTTGACTTTATTTGCTAAGATTTTTTACAAAGTAAAAATTTATAAGGAAAAATTAAAAGAATTTCAGATTTAATGTTCTTACAAACATTTCTAAATACAAATTTTTTAATAAAAGAGTTCTTCTCAAATCTAAATTGATTTATCTGACCAAATGTGGTTCGCAATTGTTTTCAAAGTTATTTATGTACTTTGAGATTTATAAAACATAAATCATATAAATTGTTAATAAAAATGCATTTAGTCAAATGTCCAAAATGGCCGTGACCTTAGAGAAAAAAATTATTTTTCCTTCAGTAATTATTGGAATGATATTTCCCGCGATGACTGCGAAGATGATTAAAAAATAATTTATGAGATTTTTATAAAAAAATTTTTAATAAGAACTAAGATTTATCATCCTATAGAAAAAATTATAGCTTTTCTCTTCAATCAGACTGCTGACTGTGATATTTTTTATATAAATTATTATTAACAATTATGCAAATTGTTATTTAGAGTCTCATAACCAGTATTTTTGATCATTTTTAGCTTTTTGTCATATAATCTCAGTGAAAAAACGTCTCTTTTGCATTTCAAAATGATAAATTCTAATTTTAGTTTAAAAATGTTAGCAACAATCACATGAATTATTTACTTATCAACTTCGATGCTTAATAATCGTAGGAAATATCATCACTATAAAAACTGATAAAAAAATAATTTTTTCTACATGCGAACGGCTATTCGGGACATTTGTTTAAATAAATTTATATTAACAATCTCTATTATTTATATTTTATTAGTGCAGATGCATTAATTCCAGTAGATATTGAGTTCATTACTATAATTTTTCTTTCGATGAAAATTCGAAAAGATAATTTTACAAATTGTGTCACTCTGTTTGTTTATATATTATTGCTTATTAAAAAAAAATTTTAATCGTAAGCCGAAATTCTCTTGAAAATTACATGCTGAGAATTTCTAAAAAATTAAAAATCGGTTAATAAATACGGCTTGTGGGCGATTATGAACATTAAATTATTATTCCAGGCCATTGTGTGCCGGTGTGTTGCTCTGGGGATAGAATATAAGTGGACCAGGGTTCGAGTCCCAGCGGAGCTAGAAAGTAATTTTTTCACAGCTAAAGTCTATAACCGTTTTTCAGAGAAAATCTTTTATATGAAACAAAAATCACTCCAATTAAAAAATCAAATTTATAAATTTTCAACAACTTTATGTTATGTTGGTGTTTTTTGTCGGACATTATTCAGAAAAAAAATTCGGTGGCTTGAGTAACAACAATTATCAAAAATATTGTCCACGCTGTTCGTTTATTTTATTTTTGACCATAGAAACTGTAAAATAAATTTTTTTATATGGTCATCAGTTCTATATTTTAATTTAAAAATTATATTCTAGTTGTTATTGAAATTCACATAACAGTCACTTTTATCGATACGTCTTCTACATCTACATTTTCTTAATTAAAAATTTTTCATCTACGCATTTCATTTTCCAAAGATTTGTATCTTTTATTAAAGTGCAACACACATGAATATTCAAAAACTTTGGAATTACTAATACGCCTTTATCTAAATGGAGAATGAATAGTTTATTTTCCTCTCGCAGAACGGATTTCATTTAAATAATGCATGCAAACGCAAATTGACGAAGAAAAGCCAGAACAAGGCAGAAAGACATGAAATAGAGTGAAACTGTGTCAGTAGTTTCGTTTTTCTTGAAACAAGATTTATTCTGAAAAAAAATAATAAATAAAAAAGACTCTGCAGTCCTACTGAACCTTTATTCGACATTCTTTCTTCCCTCGAAAAATATTTCGTTTACTTGTATATTTGGAAACGCTTTTGGGAGGAATCCAAATTCATCCAATGTACTCAAGTGGAATTTAAAAAAGAAAGACAGAAATGGATATTGCAGGTTTTTCTTATTCCCTTGCTGTCACCAGAGATCAAGAGAAATTTTTATTATGGGAACTGTACGCAAAAAAATTTTTTAACTGTCCAACTTTTTCCAGTTTTGCTAAAAAAATCCGAATTTTGAAATTCCCTGACCAATTTTCTATTTTCTCTGACTCTTCAAAACTTTTCTTATTGGGATAAAAACAACCTTACACATAAGAAATCTATCTTGTTCATAAAAATTGTGTTCATAAGTTTAGGTTTATTCACGTCTGAGTGAACACCGCAGACTGTTCAGTTTTCAGCTCAAAGACATGAGTTTTTTACAAACAAATACATTTTTAAATAAAATAATCAATATTCAACAACAACAAAAAAAACAATTTTTAACGAAACGGGTAAATTCTCGACCAAACACACGAATTTTCAACCAAGAATAATAATTTTCTAGAAAAAAATATTAAATTTTAACTAAATACCTGAATTACCAAGCAAAGAAATGAATTTTCTAAAAATATTATTGTGTGAACAAGAATATTCAGATTTTACAAAATATGGAATAGTTAATTTTTCAGCTTAGATGGAAATAATTTTAAATGAAAAAATATATTATTTTTTCCAATTAAACAAACGAATTTTTAAATAAAATGATAAATCTTCAACGAAAAACTGTATTCTTAACCCAGTAGTTAGATTTTCTAACAAAAAAGATAAACTTCCAATAACATCGTTATATTTTCAACGAAAAAAAAAAATTCAACACAAGAGATGAATTTTTGATAAAAATAGAATTTTTTTTAATAAAATTAAAAAATTTTCTACCCATAAATGAATTTTTGGTGAATACTGTTGTAGTTTAATATTCAGCAAAACAATTGCTTTGGAACAAAGAAGTCTCATTTTCAACGAAACAGATGAATTTACAGCGAAGAAGATAAAATTTATATAAAAAAAAATTCTGCAAAAAATATGGAAAAATTAAGTTTTCATTTAAAGAAATTAATTTTTAGTCAAACATGCAAATAAAATTCTTTTTTAACAAAACAGTTTAGTTTTTCAACACAAGAGATTATTTTTATACAAGAAAGAGAAAAATTCAACAAAATTCATCAATTTTGAATTTAAATAGACAATTTTCAACGGAAAATAGATAGAATAGAATAAAATAATTTTTCATCATACAATGAAATTTCGAACCAAACGTAGAAAATCTCAGACAAAAAGATTACATTATTATCTAAATACGCAAGTATTCGACAAAAAATGGAATAGTTAAATTTTAAGTTAAAAAGTTCACTTTTAATTTCTTTTAAATAATTTTTAACTAAATAAATGAATTTCAACCAAAAATATAAATTTGCAACCGAGATGATAAATTTTATTTAAAAAATGATCTCTTTAAACAAAATATATATGAAATAAATTTTTTAAGAAATTGTTTACTTTTTAATAAACAGATACATTTACCACTAAGAAGATTAATATTATAAAAAAGAAAATTAATTTTTAAATAAATACCTGAAATTATATTGTTAACCATATCGTCGAATTTTCAATCCATAAAATGAATTTTCTACCAGAAAAAATCAATTACCATTAAAATAGTTAAATTTTGAATTGAAGATATAAATTTTTATTTGAGAATTGAATAGGGGCATTTTTAGCAAACAAAATAATTTTTAATCAAATTATAACATTTTTTAACTAAATAGTTCACTTCTTAACTAAATTGATGGATTTTCATCTAAGAACATTTTATGTGAAAAGAGATAAATTTTCAACTAAAGTAATGAATCATGAAACAAACAAATTGAAACAAATAGATAAATTTTCTAATTGGGAGATTAATTTTACAACAGAGAAAATTTCAACAAAAGAGATGTATGTCAGGCTGAACCAGATAAATTTTCGAACAAAAAAAAGATGTAGTTGAATTAAAAAAAATATAATAGATTTCCTACTAGAAAACATAAATTGTCCACCAAAGCAATACATTTTTAACCAAAAACATCAATTTCAACTCAGAAGACACATTTTTCATGAAAACAGAAATTTTTTTAATAAAACATTTAGATTTTCAACCAATAAATAAATTTTTTACTATAAAGTTAAATTTTCAACCAGACTTTATAAATTGTTGATTATATAGTTCAATTGTTAAAGCTAAATAAATATTTTTTAACTAAAGTGAATCGTAATCAAATAAAGAAACAAATTTAACCAAATATTTAAATTTTTCTGTTAAAAGATTAATTTTATACCATAACAAATTTCAACACAACAAAATATATATATATATGTGTGTGTGTGTGTGTGTGTGTGTGTGTCAGGTAAAAACAGATACATTCTTCACCAATAATACAATAAGTTCAATTTTGCGTTAGAAAAAGTAAATCATAAAAATAAGTATATATTAAAAAAATAGTAAACTTTTTAAACGAGTTGGTTTTGCAGAAAAGATTAGCAGTTGCTTTGAGAAAAACAATTAAATGTTCAGCTTCCTCTAGCTAATAATGAAAATGTTTCTGACTATAATTCCAGTATTTTTTAAATTAATTTTTTTATGAAAAAAGTTATGTATAAGAAATTTTCAAGGAATCTGAATTATCATCAAAGAATAACAGAAATTCTAATTGTCTTCTCGGACTAGATGTAGCTATGAATTAAAATTGTTGATATCAAATTTTTTCTCAAAAAAGATCTTCTCCTTCGTAGCTTAAGGGGAAAGTGCCCGACCGGCAATCTGATATTCTCTGGTTCGATTGCTAGTGAAGCAAAGGAGATATTTTTCAGGAAAAATTCAATTAAAAACAGTTCTGATTCATAGTTTTATCTAGTCTGAAAAGACGTTAAGGATTTCTGTTCTCTGAAACAGGATTCTTTTTTCGCTCTCTTTAGTAGCTTAGGGGGAAAGCACTCAGCCGGCAGTCGGAAGTTCTCTCGTTCGATTCCTAGTGGAGCGAAGGAGAAGATCTGTTTTAGAAAAAGTTTTATTCAACAAAATTTCAATTCATAGCTTCATCTAGTGTCAAAAGACGTTAAGAATTTCTGTTATTCCCTGATAATAATACAGATTCCTTGAAAAATGTTAATACGTAACACCTGTCAAAATAGTGCGTGTATTTCTGAAAAAGTATTCTTCTTTCGATATCTCTAGTAGCTTAAGGGAAAAGCACCCAACCGAAAATTGGAAGTTCTGTGGTTCTATTTCCAGCGGAGCGCAGGATATATTTTTTCAAAAACAATTTAATTGAAAAATTGTTTGATTCATAACTCCATCTAGTCTGAAAAAACGTTAAGAATGTCTGTTATTCTCTGATGATAATAGAGATTCCTTGAAAGATTTAAATACTTTGATAAACGTTTATTTTTTGGCCTGCTGGCCTTAAAAAATTGACTTGCTTACACTTCCATTTTTTACAGAATTTTCTTACAACTACGTTTTGCAAAGTACTATCCATCCACACCTTATAACTAATCCGCTCGATCCTACAGCCTAATCTTCCTCGCTGCGCCTCGCCTCGCACGCATTTCGCTCTTTTGTCACTATGCCTCGCATTACCAGCTTCTGTCTCCGCGGCTTACACCTAATACTTAACTACTATTTACAATACTTACATTTCTCTTACATCTACTTCCTCTCACATTTAAAATCTTTCCTTCTCCATTCCTCTTCCTCCTACCTTCTCTTCTTCTCTATCTTACCCAACACCCCCTTCACCCATGCTACTGCCCTTCTGTCACCCCTTTTATGCAACAATACCTCCACGCTTATCTCCCTCCTTTGCACCTCTTCACATTCCTCCAACCAATGCTCCAATTTTGCATTCCCCTTCCCGCACATTTCACACATTCTCTTCACTCTAGAAAGCCAGAACCTATTATAATTTTCCAAGCAACTGCACCTCATTCTCGCTATAAGTTCCTGACTTCCTTGCTCTCCTATCTTTAACAAATATTGCGCTCTCTCCCTTGGCATAATCCACACATATT
This sequence comes from Belonocnema kinseyi, assembly GCF_010883055.1. NCBI lineage: Eukaryota > Metazoa > Arthropoda > Insecta > Hymenoptera > Cynipidae > Belonocnema > Belonocnema kinseyi. The sequence goes on along the minus strand of NC_046664.1, from coordinate 77,028,686 downwards.
CTCCGTTATACCTTGACTGTCTTATTCTTTCCTCTCCTTTTGCCCTCTCTTTCTCCATGCCAATCTTATGAACCAACTCATATACCTGCCTTCCTTCCTCATGCATTCTGCTAACTTCATCCATCTTCAATCCATTCGTTCTAAAATACCTTTCCCTTTCCACCTCCATCCTTGCACCACTACGTCTGTTCTCCTTCTCCCACCAACACTCCCTAACCAATTTACTTCCCCCCTCTTCCAAAAATTTCTCCTCATAATTACACGCTCGACTACATGTTATAATCCATAAACTCGTTCTTCCTGTCTCCCTCCTGACAATATAGTTCGGCGTATTGCTTGCCAACCCCAGTATCTACTTTACATACCGCTCCTGTACCCTATTTACCTGCTCACTTACCTTCCAACCCCACACTTCCACTCCGTAAAATAAGACACTCATCACTAGCGAATCAAACAATTTCATTCTCCTTTCAAAATCATCTGCGAACAATCTCTTCCACAGCCCCATACCTGCCTTATCACCACATTTACCCTTCTCACTCTCTCTTTTATATGACCATCCACTCCCCAATTTCTTCGAAACAGGAAGCCCAGGTACACAAACTCTTTCACCTCCTGTACCGTTTTTCCCTTCCACTTCTTCTCCCCTTCCCCATCTCTCCCACCTCCTTTCCTGAACACCATAACCTTCGACTTGTCCGCATTTAACTCTAACCTATTCTTGTCCAAGTAACGTCTCAACCTCTTCATCATCTCCTTTAAAGCCTCTTCGCTCTTTACCAACAGCACTATGTCATCTGCATATGCGAGTGACGATATCCTGACTCCTCCTATCCTAACTTCTCCTACCACTTCGGCCGCTAGTTTACTTTCCATATGCGCGATCAAAATTTCAAAAAGCGTTGAGCTTAGCGGGCACCCTTCCCTCAACCCCCTATCTATCCAGAATCCCTCAGAGATTCCCTTGCCTCCTCTCACCCTATCTTTAGTCTCCTCATATACATCCCTTACCCTGTCGATCAGGCCCCTCCTCATTCCCCTCTCTTCCATTGCCTTCCACAACCTCCCCCTATACATTGACGAGAACACGCTCTTTAGATCTACAAAAAACGCGGACACTTTGGCACCCTTTTTGGATAATTCTCTATCCAACACGTGTTGCAAGACGTAAATATTGTCAATAGTGCTCCTTCTCTCTCTAAAGCCCATAAGCGTAATTCCTCTCTAATTTTCCTGCCTCTCCCTATCCCCTTTTTCATACAGTGGTACGATCAACCCCTCTTTCTACCCTTTTAGAAATCCCTCTCCCCTCCATACTTTTTTCACTACCCCCTTCAGCCTCTACCTTACCTCTTGTGATCCAAACAGCCATGCTTCGTTCTCTACCCCATCAATCCCTGCTTCCTTCGATTTTTTCAACTTCCCTATCTGATTCTCTATCTCCTCGTCGTTCAGCTCCTCTACATCTACCTCTTTGTTTCTTCTAATCTTCTCATCTCTCTTTCGAGTATCTGAACCCACCCTACGTTTCCTAAACCTATGAATTATCTTCTACACGTCAACTTCTGTCTTAACACTTCTCAACTCCTCTTCCAGCTCTTTTTCTTTTTTCTGCTCTTTCTTCTTACGCATCGCCCTAAACTCCTTCCTGATTTCTACGTACTCCTCCCTTTTCACAGTTCCTTCCTTCCACTTCCTGTATTTCTTTTTCACCTTTCTCTTCATCATTTTACATTCCCTATCCCACCACGGCTTTACGATTTCTTTCTTCTTTTTTCTAAATACCTTCTTTTGCACACAACCTTTCACTTTCTCTTGTAGATCTTCCCATATCTCGTCCACCGACTCCCCCTCAAAGCTTACGTTGCTAAACTGCTCCTGATACTTCACTATCGCCTCTCTCGACCATGATACCGTCTTCCCTTACGACCCTTCTTCCCCACCCTGCCTTTCGCCAGCCTCCCCCTGTATCCACAAACTCAATGACTGATAATCCATCCAGTCTCTTAGAATCTCCCCCTTTTTATTTATTATTTTATTCTTCTATTTTCTGTCAAAGCTCTCACCATCCTGGTACAGGCCCCCTTCCCGCCCATTTCTCGCATTAACGTCTCCCCCCATTACCACCATACCCTCATCTCTCTCCTAGTAAGTTTTCTACCCTTTCTTTAATCCTTTTCATTCCATCCTTATTGTACACAGTCACAAACGTATACATCACCCCTCCTATCTTTACAGCCCTCACTTGCACGCCCTGCCCCTCTCGTTCTCCATGAACTTCTTTCTCTAATCCATCCCTAACCCTGTTATAATTGCCTCACAAGCCCTTCCTTTTCTTTTTACTTTGACCGCCTCCTGTAGCCTCCACCTATACCCCCTTAACAACTTTCGCTCTACTCTATCCCATTCCTTTCTCTCTACCCACGTCTCAACCAGTCCAATCGCATCAAATTCCTGAATATACCTCCAGAAAGCCTCATCTTTCTTCTTTACCCCTGCTACGTTCCAGTATAACACCTTTAACATTCTTCCACCCTGCTTTACTCCAACCCCCCTACTTCCCCCGAAATGAATTCCCCTGCACTTCCTTCAACACCTCCTTCTCCTCGTCCCCTATCCACATTTTCTCGTCTATTTATATTTTCCGATACCCTACCTTCACTACTCTCCCTTCGCTCCTCTCCTTACTAGCCCGGTCATTTAGCATTCGCTGAACATCCCTTTCCTTCCTCATCATATCTTGATCGATAAAAACCTTATTGTCCTTTATCCTATTTTTGTTACGCAATACCCCTAATTTTTCTTCCCAGCTCTCCAATTCCGCCACCGCGACTTCATTCTCTCTTCTCCTCTCCATCCTAACTTTCCAAACCTTGCCTTTAACCCACCCTATGCTCTGTAGCAGCGCTTTCACTCCGTCCCTTTCTTCCCCGCTCACTATATTATTTCTCCTATCTGCGTTCTCTTTTTTCTCCATTCTAAACTCCATTGCCCTTATCCTTTCCCTATCCACTCTCCTCCTTTTTATTCCTACGCTCTCCCACTGTCTCTTCTGTCATTTTCTCCACTTTCTCTTAATACCTTGCTTCTCACCCTCCCCCCTATCAACTGCTTCCATTCCTGACCTACCCTCCACCTTCTCCAGCCTTTTTTCCGCCCTTTTCTTCCACATCCTAATATCTTCTCCCATCTTCTTTATTTTATCCTCTTTTTCCTTCCTTACCGACTCCGACTCCCTCTGCAATCCTTCTATTTTTCCCCTCAGCTATTTCATTTCCTTTCCCCATGTCTCATCTCTTACCCTCAGGTCCTGCCGCACACTTTCCATCTGCTCCATAGCCCCCCTTACGTCCTCCCTTAACACTCTGATCTCGCCTATCAACACCCCAATATCCTCCTTCTCCGCCTGCCCCTCTATTTGGAGAGGGGGGGTCACCTACGTGTTAGTATGCTTCTTTCAAAGGGATTCTCTAGCGCGCTTTTCTCCGAACTCTCTTTCCTTTCCCTTCTGCTCTTCAGGAGATCCTCCACCTCACTTGCACTGGACGCTCTCTTCCTTGCCTGATCGCTTCTTCCGGTCCGATTCTTCCCCCTCCTTGACGCACCACTTGACACCGGGCTACGCACAACTGGCCGTCTTGTCCCTCTGGAAATTTCCTCCCCGTCTACTTCACTACCAGCACTGCCAGTACTCTCGCTGCCCACCTCCCGTTCGTCCGTCGGTAACTGTAAACTTTCCATATACAAAAGTGCTCACTGCCGCCCACAGATATCTCTTTAGGCTTCTGCCGCTTACCGCCCTAAAATTTCAGTTTCTTTGCCCTATTTCACATCTCACATCCCCTTTAGCCACCCTTTTCTCACCCCTAACACCCCCTATCACTACGAGAACTACCTTTGCCCGCAATGAAGGCCCAAAAACCTAAACACAAAACTACCCCGCTACCTTGCAAACCTAACCTCACTTTCCCTATTTAGCCAAATCCCCCCCCCCCCAGCTACAATGTAAATTAATTTCTATCTTCCTAATGTACCCCTCACAACCGTACTCACCTCCTAGACTTCCACCCTCACACTCCACTCACACCTTCCACACAAACTTTGTAAAAAATTTAAATACTTACGCTTGCCATTATAGTGCGTGCTTTTCTGAAAAAAGATTCTTGTTTCGATATCTCTTTTAGCATAAGGAAAAAGCACCCAACCGAAAATCGGAAGTTCTGCAGTTCAATTCCCAGCGGAGCGTAGAAGATATTTGTTCAGAAAAAATTTAATTAAAAAATTTGTATTCATAGCTTTATCTAGCCTCAAAAAACGTTAAAAATTTCTGTAATGTAAATTATAAACTTCGCTAATAAATCAACAATTAAAATAAAAAAGTTATTTTCAAAATAAGTGTTTCAACGTACCTAATTAAATTGTATGTGACCGCTATTCCGGGTATTATTAAATTTTTAAAGTAAGAAATGTAAATTTTCAGCCAAAAGTGGAATAGTTAAACTTTTGATAGAAAAAAAATAATTTGAAATTAGAAAAAAAATTAATTTTCTACCAAACCGTTGATTTTATTACTAAATTATTGAACTTCCAAGACGAAATAACAAATTTTCTATACAAAAGAGTAGAATCATCAAAATTTTTTCCAAGGAAATACAAAAATTCGCAACCCAAAATTCAAATTTTTACTTAGCAAATATCAATTTCGGAAAAAATGGAATACGTTAATTTTCATCTACCAAAGTAAATTTTCAACAACAAAAAAAGAATTCTCAACAAAACAAAATTTTCACCACAACAGATGAATTTTCAACTGAAATTTTGAATCGTGAACCAAAAAGTGAATTTCCAAACATTAGTTCAACTTTAAAACCTAGTTTCTGAATTTTGAAAAAAAAAGTTAATTTTCTACCGAAAAAAAAGGAATTTTTAACAAAATTCAACAATTCTCAACCAAAAAGTTGAAGTTTTAACTGAAAAAGATGAATCTTAAAACAAAAAGATTAATTTACTCACAAAAAAACGATTTTCAGCTAAAAACATCAATTTTTTAAATCTTAATTTTATCCTAATTTCTCTTAATTTTCGGAGAGAACCCGTAAATTTGTAAAAATTAATGAAAATTCGGTGAATTTAACAGAAAACTCAACAAGCTTTAAAAAATACAGTTTATATTATAGCTAGAAACTCTATCACCTTAGGAAACTAATTTTTTCCGTATAAATAAGTTTTGTTTAGAAAAAAAATTATCAAAGAAATTTTGTAAACCATTTTAATATCTAAAAATATAGTACTTTCAACAAACCTTAGATGGAGATACAACGACCGTTGTCTGGACGTGCATCTGAAACATAAAAAAAATATATATATAACTATCATTTTTTGCAGGAAAAATTGTTTATTCCTCTATCTATAATAAAATATTTATATTAACTATGTGTAGAAGGAGATTTTTAAATATGTTTTTTTTTTATTTTTATTTATTTATTTAACATTTTTTATTTTCAGCAGCTCTTCTTTAGCGATTGGAAAATAGAAGCGAAACTTCTTCGTTCAATAGAGTCATTCAATTTACCTTATAATTAAATTCTAATGCGTTCCTGAAGTATTAAGAGAAGGTGTTACCGACTTGGTAGTTGCACAGCTTCAATAGCGCAAAGCTTAATTATAAAAGAAATCGATATAACGCTAAGGCATAAAAATCCAAATACAATCATCAAAAATTTCAATAATAATTTTATTATTTTTCAACACCTTGTATATAGAATAATTTCAAAATAGACAAAAAAGGTTTATTGAAACTTTCTTTCACTAACAAAAGAGATCAATCCAAATTGTCCTATATTTTAAAAACATTATCTAAATGGAAATAATAAAAATATCAGACTGAAGACTTTGGTAGAGATTGCGAATTTTTTTAACAAGTTTATAAATAGGTTGATTCTATACTTAACTTTATCGGAAATATTTACAGATCTGGTTACAGCAATTTAAAAAAATTATCAAACTCAAGACCTTCTAGAGATGATCATTTTTTTTAAACAAGTTCCTAATTGTTTATATTTTTGAGTCCACGCCTCAAAAAATGTAAAAATAATATGTAGATTACCTGAACCTTTGAAAAACACCACAAGGTGAACAAAAAATTAAAAGGAAGAAGTTTTTAATCCCAGAAAGAGTTATAAATTTGTCATCAATCATTTTTTGATACAGCTCGAAGTGTTTTTTTTAATAGAAAATAAACAATAATAATAAAAAATTTAATTTTTGGTACAACAACACAAGGTGCCAAAAATAATGAATGAAAATTAGCTGTTCAGTAAAAAAGAACATCCGAAAATTGTTAAAAATTGTTATTATGATAATACATTGAAAACAAAGAGAATTAACTCTTTGGAAAAGTGAAGCAAGGTACAATAAGATTTCATTTCACTCAATTTTTTGCATTAATTATATCTAAAAATTTTCTTTAACCCAATTTACGGTAGAATGCGTATTTTTAGTTTAAATAATTGATAAAATTTATACTTGATTTGGCAATATCTGAATTAGCAATCTCGCACCGTCGTACATAAATAAATATAATATACATTTCATATAAGGGAATTGAACATAATCTTGAATAAGTTTGAATTTTAGACAAAATTAAGTACAAAGTTTGAGATACGTGGTGAAAATATGTTTCTTAAGATGAAGGAGCTTTAACGAAAGAGAATTCACAAGCACCAATGACAGTTTTTGATGCTTTAATCTTTATCAAAATATTTGAATTTCAAACGTTTAAAGATAAATTTCCTGCCAAATGACGCATTTTCAACAGGTGGAATTTAAAAAAAAAGGAAGAAATGTTTAACGAAAAAGTTCATTTTTCACCTAAAAAGACGAATTTTCAAAAAAATGCATGAATTGATTACCAAATCGTTAGATTTTCAAATCAGTAAGTTTTTAAAATAAAATATTATCCTCCATTGTAGGATAATTTTACTCCAAAAAAATGAAATAGTTAAATTTTCAGATTCAAAAATTACTCTGTAATCAGAAAAAAAATAATTTTTAACAAAAATTTCATATAAATATATTTTCTGTTTATAATTTAGTCTTGTTCAGTATCAAATTAACTTTTTCATCCAAATTATTATGATTTTATAATTCAAATGTTTCGTTAGAGAATTTCTAATTTTGTCTTAAAACACCAATAATTAAACTTTTTTTAAATTAAAAGTTTCACAATTCCATTTTTCGATAAAACTTTACCATTCTTAGTTAAAAAATTAAATAATACGCGGATTAATTCTAACATAAAATTCAAGTAGGTTCATTCCAATACTAACTCTGAAAATTAATTTTTTATTCTAAGTTTTTCTTTATTAACGAAATTTTGAATTCACCAAATGGACACGTAGACAATATTTGCATACTGGCAAATTGACTCGCTATAAACACACAAAAAATCCGTATGAACATAAAATCGAGATGTTTTTAAAGGCTTCGTTCCTTGAGAGGGGGGGGGGGGGGGGGGGGGGGGGGGGGGGGTGATGAATATAGCAGTAGTAGGTTCATTGAGAAAGAGACAGAAAGAGGAGTTCAAGAGAGGGAGATGAAGAAAGTAACGTGAGAAAATGGAGAGGGAGTATGAACAGTATGAACGGAATAGGAGAGGAAGAAAGAGAGGAGAAGATAGTGTGAGACAGCAAAGGACACGAGAAAAGGTGAGGAAAAAAAGGAAAGGGAGAGAAGAAGAGAGAGAGAGAGAGTAAATAAGAGGAAGAAATGGAGACAGAGTGAGGAAAAGTGAGAAATCGTGAAGGAAATAAAAAAGAAAGAAAACAATAGGGAGGAAAGGCGAGGAAGAAAAGGAGAGGGTAAGCAGTATAAGGAGAGCAGAGGAGAAAGTGTAGGAGAGAGAGAACAGAAGAGGAAGAAAGACAAGGAACAATGGAGTGGCGTGCTGTAGTGGAGAAAGTGTATAACATAAATGAGACTAAACAAAGGAAAAGGAGAACAGAATAGGAGAAGAGGAATGTGAGAAAAGAAGAAAAAGGTTGAAAATGAACGAGAGTGAATCAAGCTGAGAGTGAGAGAGGGGTAGAAAGGACGAGGGAGAGATAGAAAAGGAGATAGAAAAAGAATAAACAAAAAAAATAGGGAGGAAAGAAGCGGGTTAATTAAAAGAGAAGAAGACAAGATGTAGAAAAGAAGAGGAAAGCCAGGAAAAGGAGAACAAGGGACGTAGAAATTAAGAGGGAGAAATAGTATCGGGAAAAATGATAGGTAAAAAGGATAGAGAGAAAAATTAGAGGAAGTACAGGAGAGGGGGAAAATGTCAAAAGTAAAGAAAGAGACAAAATTAGATATCAGAAAAGGGAGCGTAGGGGAGGAAAAAAGAAGAATTAGAAGAGTAGAGGAAAAGAAGAGATAGTGAAAGAATGGTAGAAAAGGGAAGGGATATGGAGAGGGGCTGATAGGGCAAGGTGATAAGTCGCTTTTCCGTGACGTTATTATCGAACGAGATTCGGACAAGAAAAGTGGAGAATAAATCTTTCCCTCGTAACGTGTGATCGAGACTAATTTTCCACGCGATAAAGCGAAACAAACGCGAGCCCATCGCCCTGAAACAAACCACCCGTCCGCTGACTTCCGGAGTTCTGGCGCGCGACCACAACTACTTTCCCGTCTGAAGTTTCGCGTTTCCAACCGCAGCAGCTATTGTAATTCCTTTCGCCTTTAGCGGTAACAATGTTACTTGTTACTTGTTACACGTAGATGCTACATGCACTCGGGACAGAACAAAGGGTCAGCGTTGCAAGAAAGCTTGGTTTATTTGGAAAAAAATCAGGGTAGATAGCTCGAGGGTATTTGTGCTATTTTTTTAACTTTCTCCACCACTTTCTATTTGAAACAATCCCTTTTCTTTTTTTCCCCGCCCTTCCACCCACTACTTTACTCTTCCTCATTTTCTCCCTCTACTGTTTTCTATTTTGTGTTATGTTTCTCCCTTTCTACCCTCTAGTTCTCACTTTACTTTTTTCACTCTCATTTTTACCTTCTACTTTTTTCCTCACCCTTTCTTCATTTCCATTTTGTCCTCTCTTTTACTTCCTCTATACCTTCCTCTGCCTCTTATTCCTTGCCCCTTTTCTGCCTTCACTCATTTTTTTCACTCATTTTTCACTTTTCACTCATTTTATTCTTCTCGTTTTCTCCTTCTTTTTCTTTTTTGTCATTTCCTGTTCTCCCTCTCCCTTTATCTCTCACCCGAGCATCCTCTCTTCACCTATCTCGCGTTTTCTTTTATTCCTTTACTGCCTCTCCTTTTCTGCTATGTTTCTAATCCTTCTTCTCTGCATCCCCGGCGCTAACTTTGCTGTTTCTTCTAATTTTAAATCACGATTTTATTTTTTCCCTTCCTTTTTCTTCATCGCCCTTTCTTTCTCACACTTTTTCCCTCTCTTGTACTTTCTCTACTCTTCTTCCCCTCCTTTTCTTCCTCTAAACTTGTCGCATAACATTGCTCCCTCTCCTTTCTTCACCTCCTTTTCTCTCTTTCCTGTTTTTCTACCCGTCTTCTCGCTCTCCTGTTCTTCCTCTCCAATTACAACGCTCCATTTCTCCCTATCCTTTTCTTCTTATTCTTTTCTTCCGTCCACTTTTTCCATCTTCTTTTCTTTCTCTCCGTTTCTCTCTTGTCCTTTCTCCCCTCCTTTTGTTCTTCTGTCTCTCTCTCTCTCTCTTGTTTTCTCTCTTTTCTCTTCTCCCATCCTGTGCTCCTTCTCCTTTTCTCACTTCCTCTAGATTCTAGAGTATGTCACTCAGTTTCTCCCTCACCTTCTTCTCTTCTATTCTCCCTCTCCTACACTTCCTCTCCCGTTCTCCTTCAACTGTTCAACCTCTCCTGTTCTCCTTTTCTTTGCTCCCTCAGTCTTTCTCCTTCTCTTTTTCTTTCAACCCCTTTCCGCCTCTCCTGTTCTGCCTTTTTGCTTGAAAATTCAACAACTTGTTTGAAATTTTGGTCTTTCTTGATTGAAAAATTTGCCCTCTTGAGAATTATACGCCTTTATTAAAAATGATTCTAAATGGTTTAAACAATTCAACTCTATGAGTAGAAATTTATTTCTTTATGGTTGAACATTACTTTATACACAAATTAAATTTTTCTCACTGAAGATTCATCTATTTCATTGAAAATTAAACTGCCTCTTTAAAAGTTCAACTGCTCTACTTAAAATTTATTTTTTAAGTTATGCGTTTACCTCTTTGGTGGAAAATGTAATATTTTGTTAAAAATTACATTTTTTGTTGTAAATAATTTTTAAATTAAAAATTCTGCTAAACCGTTTTGGTGAATAATTGATATTTCTAATTAAAAAATTTATCTTTTCCGGGTTTCGGTAGGGTGTCCGTCCGTCTTACTTTTTTCAAAGAAGTGGAAGTGAAGGGAGGGAAAGGGAAGTTAGGGAATGAGAAGTAAGGGGTAGGGATGTAACTCTAGGGGTGTCAGGGGAGCGGAGAGGAACTGAGGGGAAGTGAAGACTAAGGGAGGGGAAATTAGGGTGGAGAAGTGAGAGGAGGGGTAATGGGTGGAAATGACGATAAGATACAAATGAAAAAAACACCTTTTTGAAAAAAGAAACTGAATAATAAAAAAAGAAACTTGAACCATTCAAGAAGTTTAAAAGTTGAAGAATCTAAAATACAAAATCTTTACGAAGACTAACAAAAAAATTAATAAAATAAATTTATAAAAGTAAATATGGAGTGAATACTTTGATGGAATTTTCCGTAAAATTAAGCCCTGTTCCAGCTTTTATTAAATAAATATTTTTTTGATTATTCATCCGAAAATATATAAAACAAAATTCAATTTTTTTTAAAATAGAATAAAAAAGAAATCTTCAAAAACAACAGAAGTTAATAAATCTTAAAATCAAAATCTTCACCAAGAAATAAAAAGAAAAGATTAAAAGAAATTGATAAAATAAATACGGACTAAATACTATAAAGGAAATTTCAATAATATTATTCCCTTTGCCAGCTTTTTTTTAAATGAATAAATAAATTCAAAATGTTACAGAAATAGTGAAGGATAATATTATATTTTAAACTTATGAAGAACCTTTATAAGTTGGAAAATTTGGTGGTAAATTTTTGTATTTTATTGAAAATACGTCTTATGGTAGAAAATTCATCTTTCTTTATTAAAAATCAATTTATCTATTTGTTAAAAATTCGTCTTCTGGAGAAAAAATAAACTGTTTTTTTTAAGTTTCGGCTGAAAATTCATTTTTAAAGGTAAAAATTATAACTATTTTAAAAAGTAGTCTTTTTTAGTTAAAAATGTAACTATTTTATTGAAAATTTATTGCCTTCGATTGAAAATTTATATCGTATAGTCAAAAATTCATTAAAACAAAATTTTTTGTTGCAAATTCAACTGTTCTAATTAAAATTCGTCTTTTTCGGGTAAAAATACAATATATTGAGACTTAAATTCTTAAGAGCACTTAAAGGGTTTTTACAACGGTATTTTCATCATTTTATTTCAAATAATTTATTCTCCTATTTTCGTGAAAAAACAGCCTATTTCCCTGTTTTGAAAGAATGTTGAGCTTCGTTACTTTTCAGGAGGGTCAGCAGGGGAGTCAAAAATATCCCAAATCGATTGATGTAGCTTCTGAGTGGCCCCTAAGGTACCCCCATCCATTTCTACCCCCCCCCTTCTGCTAATTATGACAATAAAAATTAAATAAATAATTCTCACACATGAATGTCGCCTTAATAAGAAGTGCTGTCTTAAATTTTGAAAAGCTTACTGGAGAAGTCCGGCTTATAAGGTTTATGGACTAGCACTCTGTTTATCACGAAGGGGCAACTTTTCTCTCCCTTGCTTGGCGAGAAAGTACCAGGAATCCGTTTAATCCGGTGAAAACGATGCCACAGCCCTAGTACTTTTCGAGTGCCGTTGCCGAGTAAAATCTAATAAAATGAAAGCCACCCTCGATTTTCACTAAAACTGCTCTGCGTTCTTTAACCTCCTTTCCCTCCCCTATTGCACCATCCCCTATCCAACATCCAAACCCTCTCCACTCCCAGTCCTGCTTCGGTGGCTCGTATCTACAAACGAGTAATTACTCGCTGTAATTACTTGTCACGTTGCATTCTACATCCACCAGCCCCTTCTCCACATCCACACCCGTCTTTCTCACTCTCTTCCTGTTATACTCTTACTCTTCCAGCCATCCCGTTTCCCCCTTTCTCGTTTACGCGTTGCACTACTCAAATTAAATACAAGCCCGCAGGGATGTGATACCTCCTACAGTTTTAATTTGGCAGGTAATTCAGTTAAAATTGATATCAGGGAACGTTTGTACTCTTCACACTTTTATTACGTTTTTTATTCTTTTATCTTGTGGGAGCTTCCAAATATTGAGTGACACTTCTCTGGTAAAAAAAATTAATTAAAAAAGTGGGTCGTGTTTCTTCAAAAAAAAATTTTGTATAGTATTAAGACGTTAGTTAAGACATTGAAACCTTCCCCTCTTATTCTTTCCCTGGCATGACTTCACACTTCGCCACCACTGACCCAACTTCTTGCTTCTGCATATCCTCCTCTCCTTGTTTCTCAAGATGATATTACCTTTCCTAACCAATCTTTCCCCTCTCATACTCACCCTTATTTCCCTTTCCTTTACTTTCGTAACTCTTATTTCCCATAACCTACGCTACTTCAATGCCCCTTATAACCCCTCTCATACTATCCTGCCTCTTACTTCACCTTTCTCCACCACTTACTTAACTTCTTTCTCTCCTACTTCCTCCTCTTCTTTCTTTTCCAGCTTACATTCGATCCTTTATTACTTACTTTTCTAATCATCATTCCTTCTGCCATACTCACCCACATTTCCCTTTTTCTACTTTTCCTTCTCTCATTTTCCATCACCTCCCCTACTTTATTATCCCTCGCTACCCCCCTTGGATAATGTGCTTCCTCTCATTTCATCCTTTGCCACCAGCTACCCAATTTCTTCTTCCTTGCATTCCTACTCTTATTTATTCTCAAGATGACACTTCTCTTTTATAACTTCCTTTTCCTAGTTATCACTTTCTCTCCCATACCCACCCTCATTTCCCATTCCCTAATTTTCCTGCTCTTGTTTTTTATCACCTCGCCTACTTACTCATTTCTCATCAGCCCCTTTTCATACTTTCCCTTCACTCACTTCACCCTTCGCCACTACTGCCACAACTTCTTGTTATTTGAATTTCTCCTCTCCTTTCTTCTACAGCTAACACTCGTTCTTCTATTACTTACCTTTCCTATCCATGACTTCCCCTGCGATACTCATCCTTATTTCCTTTCCCCTACTTTCCCAACTCTTATTTCCCATCACTTCCCGTACTTCTTCTCCTTCCATCAACCCCCTCTCATACATTTCGTCTTCTCACGTCACCCTTCTCTACTACTTACCAAACTTCTTGCTACTCTACTTTCTCCTCTCCTTTGTTCCCCAGCTGACACACCCCATCCATTAAATCCTTTCCTACTCACCACGTTCCCTTTCACAATCACCCTCATTACCCTTTACTCACTTTTCCACCTTTCACCCTATACCTTTCCCACCTCTCTTCCCTACTTTCTCACCCCACACCCCATTTTGCCTACATATCCACACCTTTTTTTTCTTCTTCAACTTCACTCACTTTCCCTCGCTTTTCCTACTTCCCATTACCTCATTCACTCTCACTTCCTCTTATTCCGTCTCCACATTTCCCCTACATGAACTGCTTTGACTCCCCTCAATGGCCCTTACTATCTTTCCTTGAAAAACAGTGTGTCCAACGGACAGACGCACATTGGGATGAAATCAAAAAACGAGGTTCAAAATAACTTTCAGCCGGCATTATTTAACCGTTTTTTAATTTTTTTGATGAAAAGTGCAGCATTATATTTTAAAGAGATTTATTTAGCCTGATATATTTGTGTTTTGTTTAAACTCTTATGTTTATGCAAATAGTGAAGAAAAAGCCGAGTTTTCCGTTTTTTTTGTTTACGTTCGTAAATTTTTTTATGATCAGCGTTGCCAGTCTTTATTTACGGCGATAGTTGAAAGTAAGAAAAATGATATTTTTAATTTAATTGTTATAAACAAATTATCTTAACCAATTGTCTACACTATGGATTCTTCGTTTGCAAAGTAAATTTTTGCATTAAAACTACTGACTTTCATGATAAAAATAATACTTCGTCGTCAAACTTTGTCTTTCGATATTTTTTATTTATTTTATAAACGAATTATATAAACAAATGCCTAGTGTGGAAATTTAAAGGCAGCAAGAAATCGTGCTTTTATCTTAATTCTCCTCAGATTATATCCCCATTGATATTGAATGATGGAAAATTAATATCCGATAATTATCATCCGAAATTTTTTCTTGATTGTATAAGAAAATTATATAATCAAATTTATAACTTGCTTATTTAGAGGTCGAAAAAATTCCTTTTTCCCCCTAATTTTCCTCAAATGATGCCGCCATTTTTGCATGTATTAATAAAATGTTCTTTGGTTTTCACGTTATAATGAAACAATTTGTTTAAAAAATTAATCAAATATATGAAAAAACAAAATATCACAAATAAACATCAATGGTGACATCATTGAAGGAAAAGTCGCATTAATTTAATTAATTTAATTAAATTTAAATTACATTAAATTTAAAATTTAATTAATTAATTTGTTCACAATAATTAACTTAACAATATCATATTTCTTTGCTTTCAGCTACTCCCCTGCCAAAATTCTGGCAATGCTAAACATAGAAAAAAAATTTTGACGAAGATAAACAAAGAAACGAAAAAATCTACTTTTTCTTCACTCTTTGCATTAATATAAAAGTTAACAAGTTAACATAACAAGTTAAAATGAAAACAATATAATCAACAACAAAATTTCAGTAGTCGCATTTTGAAATAAATAGTTGATTTTTCAAGCCAAAAGACGAATTATTTAGAAGACAGTTGAATTTTCAACCCGAAACGTGGAATTTTTGACAAAAACATTCATTTTCAGCCCAGAAAGATAAAATTTCAACTAAAAAAGATGAGTTTACAAAATAGTTACATTTTCGACAAAATAATTACACTTTCGAACGGAATCGTTAAATTTTCGACAAAATAATTTAATTTTTAAGAAAATAGTTAAATTTTTCAGAAAATGATTTTACTAATAACAAAAGCGTTTAATTTTTCACCGTGAAGCTGCATTTTTAACCTACAGAGATAAATTTTCAACCAAAAAAATCAAGTTTCTACCAGGAAACAAATTTTCAATAAAATTCATGGACTTTCAACCAAAAAATTACATTTTTAACTAAAGAAGATAAATTTTCTATAAAAAATGTAACAGTTTAATTTTTTGATAAAAAAACTAATTATCAACACAAAACGAATGATGGATCATTTGAACTTAACACAAAAGGACCAATTTTTAACAAAATAGTTCAATTCTTAACCAAATGGATGAATTTACACAAAATGGATTAACTTTGTACCAAAATAGACCAATTTTAATTGCATCAGATTAATATGCGTTCCTCGAATTTCAGAGAAAATCCATAATACTTTTTTATATGTCTTGTTAGATAATACTTTATTGCTAATTTTTTTCATAAATAAAATAAATATTTTATATTTTATTATGTTAAGTTTTATCAAGTTTGTCATTTATCCCGATGCATTTAAATTCTCTAGTTACCTACAAAGGTTTTAAAATGTCTCAACTTTTTTAACTTCTCTAGAATATTCTAGATCATTCTCTAATTAGATAAAAATGTTCGAGTTTTATCAAATTTTCTAGTAGTTCAATTCATTAGAATTGTCTACCTATCTGAAAATTATCTAAGAAGACCTTGAACTGTTTGAATTTTGTTGAATTTTCTAGAACCTGTTAGATTAGTCTATCATTATGGATTGTTCATGAATTTTTTCGACTATTCTGAAGTGTTATTAATTTGCTACTTAGTTCGATTCATTAGAATTCTCTACATTTTTAAAAATCATCTAAAAAGACCTTGATATTCTTGAAATTTGTTAACTTTTCTTAATGATTGTAGATTATTCTACAATTGTGGATTGTTCTTTAATTTGCTCGAATATCCATAATTTCTTTTTTAGTCCGAAGCCTTATACTTCTCTAATTACATAAAAAAAACCTTGAAATCTTTGCATTTTGTTAACTTTTCTGGAACATTCTAGATTATTCTATAATGGTGGATTTTCTTGAACTTTTTCGACGCTTCTGAATTATTATGAATTTGTTGCTTAGTCCGATGCATACAAATGCTGTACTTTTCAAAAGTGATCTCAAAATGTTTTACTCTTGCTAACTTTTCTCGTAGATTCGAGTTTATTCTATAATTGATAAATGTTTTTAAATCTTTTCTACTATTCTGAAGTATTATTAATCTTGTTTCCAGCCTAATGCTTTAGAATTCTCTATACTTATGTATAAAGATCTAAAAATGGTTCAACTTTGTTAACTTTTCTAGTACATTTTAGATTATTATAAAATTGTAGATTGTTCTTTAATTTTTTCGACTATTCTAAAGTGTTATCAATTTGTTACTCAGTCCGATTCATAAGAATTGTCTACCTATCTAAAAATTATCTAAAAAGACCTTGAAAACTTTGAATTCTGTTAAATTTTGTGGACGTTCTAGATTATTCTATCATTGTGGAGTGTTTTTGAATTTTTTTGACTATTCTGAATTTGTTATTTAGTCCGATGCATTAAAATTCTCTACTTATCTAAAAAGATCTACAAATGCTATAATTTCTTTAACTTTTCTCATACATTCTAGATTATTCTAGAATTGTGAATTTTTCACGAATTTGTCGACTATTCTGAATTGTTATGAATTTTGTTTTTACCGAATGCTTTAGAATTCTCTATAATTATCTGAAAAGATCTAAAAATGGCTTCATTTTGTTAACTTTTCTGTTACCTTCTAGATTATTCTAAATTTGTGGAGTGTTCTTGATCTTTTTCGATTATTCTGTAGTGTTATTAATTTTTGAACTTAGTCCGATGCATTAAAATTCTCTACCTATCTAAAAATCATATAAAAAGTCCTTGAAATGTTTGAATTTTGCTAACTTTTCTGGAACATTCTAGATTATTCTATAATTGTTAAATGTTTTTGAATTTTTTCGACTATTCTGGAGTGTTGCGAATTTGGTTTTTAGTTCGATGCATTAAAATTCTCTACTTATCTAAAAAGATCTACAAATGCTATAATTTCTTTAACTTTTCTCATACATTCTAGATTATTCTAGAATTGTGAATTTTT
>NC_046664.1:76960383-77011246 GCF_010883055.1 Belonocnema kinseyi | reverse complement strand
AAATTTGTGGAGTGTTCTTGATCTTTTTCGATTATTCTGTAGTGTTATTAATTTTTGAACTTAGTCCGATGCATTAAAATTCTCTACCTATCTAAAAATCATCTAAAAAGATCTTGAAATGTTTGAATTTTGCTAACATTTCTAGAACATTCTAGATTATTCCAGAATTGTTAAATGTTCTTGAATTTTTTCGACTATTCTGAAGTGTTGCGAATTTGGTTTTTAATCTGATGCTATAAAATTCTCTATTTAACAACAAACATTTTAAACTTATTAGATTTTTTTAACTTTTCTAATTCATCTTAGATTATTATAAAATTGTGGATTTTTCTTGAATTTTTTCGACTATTCTGAATTTGTTATTTAGTCCGATGCATTAAAATTCTCCACTTATATAAAAAGGTCTACAAATGCTATAACTTTTGAACTTTACTCATACATTCTAGATTATTCTAAGATTGCAGATTTTTCACGAATTTGCCGACTTTTCTTAAGTGTTATGAATTTTGTTTTTCGTTTAATTTTGTTAACTTTTCTGTTACATTCTAGATTATTCTGAATTTGTGGATTGTTCTTAAATTTTTTCGATTATTCTGAAGTGTTATTAATTTTTGTACTTAGCTTAGATTGTACTTATACTTAGATTGTTCTTAAATATGTTCGACTATTCCTAATTTCTTGTTTAGTCTCATGCATTATAATTCTTTACTTACATTAAAAACTTTCAAATCTTTAAATTTTGTTAACTTTTCTATAACATTCTTGATTATTCTATAATTGCAGATTTTCTTGAACTTTTTCGACGATTCTGAATTATTATGCATTTGTTGTTTAGTCCGATACATAAAAATTCTCTACTTCTCTAAAGAAATATCCAAACGTTTCACTATTGTTTACTTTTATCGTACATTCTATATTATTCTATAATTGTTAAATGTTCTTGAATTTTTTAGACTATTCTGAAGTGTTGCGAATTTGGTTTTTAGTGTGATGCTATAAAATTTTCTATATAACGAAAAACATTTCAAACTAATTGGAGTTCTCTGCTTATCTAATGAGATCTACAAGTGTCACAATTTTGTTAACTTTTCTCATACATTCTAGATGATTCTATAATTGTTAAATGTTCTTGAATTTTTTTCGACTATTCTGAAGTGTTGCGAATTTAGTTTTTAGTGTGATGCTATACAATTTTCTATTTAACGGAAAACATTTCAAACTAATAGGATTTTTTTAACTTTTCTGGTTCATTTTACATTATTCTATCATTGTGGATTGTTCTTAAATGTTTTCGACTATACTGAATTTGTTATTTAGTCCGATGCATTAAAATTCTCTACTTATCTAAAAAGATCGACAAGTGTTACAATTTTGTTATTTTTTCTCATACATTTTAGATTATTCTAAATTTGTGGATTTTTTACGAATTTGTCGATTATTCTAAAGTGATAAGAATTTTATTCTTAGCCTTATGCTTTAGAATTCTCTATACTCACTTAAAAAGATCTAAAAATGGTTTAATTTAAAAAATTTTTTGTTACATTTTAGATTATTCTAAGTTTGTGGATTGTTCTTAAATTTTTTCGATTATTCTTAAGCGCTATTAATTTTTTTACTTAATCCGATGCATTAGAATTCTCTACCTACCTAAAAAACATCTAAAAGGACTTTGAAATGTTTGAATTTTGTTAACTTTTCTGGAACATTCTAGATTATTCTATAATTGTAGAATGTTCTTTAATTTGTTCGACTATTCCTAATTTCTTGTTTACTCTCATGCATTATAATTCTCTACTTACATAAAAAACCTTAAAATCTTTCAATTCTGTTAACTTTTCTAGAACATTCTAGATTATTCTATAATTGTAGATTGTCTTGAACTTTTTCGACGATTCTGAATTATTGTGATTGTTGTTTAGTCCGATGCATAAAAATTTTCTACTTGTCTAAAGAAACATCCCAACGTTTCACTTTTATTTACTTTTCTCGTACATTCTAGATTATTCTATAATTGTTAAATGTTCTTAAATTTTTTCGACTATTCTGAAGTGCTGCGAATTTGGTTTTTAGTGCGATGCTATAAAATTTTCTATTCAACGAAAAACATTTCAAACTAATTGGATTTTTTTAACTTTTCTAATTCATTTTATTTTATTATAAAATTGTGGATGGTTCTGGAATTTTTTCGACTATTCTGAAGTTCCATGAATTTGTTGTTTAGTCCGATGCATTAAAATTCTCGACTTATCTTAACGGATATTAAAGTGTTCGAATTTTGTTATCTCTTCCGAAACATTCCGGATTATTCTGTAATTGGAAATTGTTATTGAAAGTTTGCGACGATTCTAAATTTCATGAAATAGTCTAGTATTAATTGTATGATACTCACCTTAAACTATAATTAAATTTTTTCGTAATGGTAGCCCATCATTATTAGCCAGAGCAAGCTTAATTTTCAAATAAATAATATTCATTTTCAAATGACGATAAATAAATATTAGCTCTAGTTATGAGCTTGATGATCAAGATAAACACAATGTAAAAACGTTTTATCTGAGTGATATAAGATACCGACTACGATAGTAATTGTTCTTATCACGAAGGCACATGCAACACTGAATTCAAAATAAATCATTCACAATAGTCGTAATTTATCTGATGCAAAATGATGAATAAGTGACAGTAATAAGAGAACTTGACCACTTGATAGTTAATAATAATTTACGATATCTTTGTTTATTGACAATACCTTTAGTATTTCGTTCCTCTCTACAATTGTCAGTATAAGTTATCAGTGATGCATGTACTACTTTTACAAAATAATTTATTACTTCCACAATTATTTTTTATTTACTGTCAATTTAATCAAATGCATAGGAAAATAAATAGTGTTTTTCAAATCTTATCATAAACTTGTAGGAAGAAAAATAATTAAATCAAACTTTAGAATAATTAATTATAGGGCAGAGTGAACATTCTTAAGGAAATCCAATTTTTTGGACCCAGGAAACCGAAATTTATAAGTCGGCATTCCAAAGCAATAAAAAAAATATTTGAAATTAATCATTACCTTCTGCTTGGTTTTAAATTTCACAATTAAAAAAGAAATTTATGTACAGTTTTTGCTATTTTATTTCATATTATATATTATTTAAATAGTACAAAGGCAAGAACAATATTTTTATTATTGATACAAATCGATGTCTTTACTTTAGAACTGATATAAATAATATATAATATTTTTCAGCAACTAAAATATAATAATCAAACAATTTTATTTTTCATAAAATAAATATACGTGGAAATCTGATTATTATTTATTAATGACAACAATTCCCGCCGAAAAATACTAATATTAGTGAAAAATTTTTAAATATTTTAAATATTCTTTATTTTAATTATTTTTGTATTAAAGTAACAATTTTTGTTGTAAAACGCTAACTTAACCTAAAATTGTTGAGATTTGTTAATCCTTTTTAAATAAAATGATTTTTTAAACTAAAAAAACCAATTTTCAGTCAGGAAACTGACATGATTCAAAATTTTCGAAAGACTAAAATTTATTTAAAATTTTAAATATTATTTTTTAGCGACAACAACTTTTGGAGTAAAACGCTAACCTAATTTCAAATTGTTACAATTTGTAAAGCTTTTGAAAATATAATTTTTCTAAATTAAAATTTATATTTATTTTTATTTTATATTTAAGAGTATCAATTTCCGACAGAAAAGCACTAACATCATCCAAAATAGTTTAAATTTGTGAATATTTTTAAAATTAAAAATAGCATTTTCTGACGAAAAAAATATAATTCAAAATTTGTTTTAAATTCTAAATCATTTTCAATTTTTAATCATTTTTGTTTAAAAATACAAAACATTGGTACTTAATAATTATTTAATTAATATCAATTATTTATAAATATTAATTGTAATAAATAATGATTAAATACGCTAACACAACCTAAAAGTTTTTAAAAATTGTAAATATTTTTTAAAATCTTTTTGAAATAATTTTATATTTTAAATTAGAAATACCAATTTCTGAC
The DNA here is from genome assembly GCF_010883055.1 of Belonocnema kinseyi. Taxonomy (NCBI): domain Eukaryota; kingdom Metazoa; phylum Arthropoda; class Insecta; order Hymenoptera; family Cynipidae; genus Belonocnema; species Belonocnema kinseyi. Next base: position 77,007,197 of record NC_046664.1, on the reverse strand, counting down.
GAAAAACGTAGAACAATTCAAAACGCTTCGAAGATTCTAAAACTTGTGAAAAAAATATAATTTTGCTATTAAAAATATCAATTTCCGACAAAAAACAATAACTAAAATTTGAAAATATTGACAAGAGTTTTTGTTTGAAATGTTAATTTTTTGTTTAAAGCCCTAAAATAAACTAAGATTATTAAAATTTGCACACGCTTTTGAAAACATTCGACTTTTGAATTAAAAATACCAATTTCTAAGAAAAAACCTCACATAATATAACATTTTTAAAAGATTTTTTATCTATTTTTTCAAAAAGAAGCAAACCATTATTTTTAATACAAATTATACATTTCTAATAGCGATTTATTTTCCAGGATTATTTATTTGTTTTTAATGTTAAAAAATAAAAATTTTCTAAGATTCTGGAGAAAATTCAAAAAGATGTATCAAAATTTTACGAATTTTTTACAACATAGTTTAATGTTCTAAATCTAAAACAATAATTTACAAGAACAAATTTAATTTTCAACAAAATGCAATAAATTTTCTACCGAACAAATTTTTCACTAAAAAAAAAAATAAATTTTCGACAAAAAATGTATTTGTTGATATTTCATAACGTTAAAGGTTTCACTTTTAAATTGAAAATAGTTAAATTCATCGAAAATACGAGTTTTCAACCAAATTTATAAATTTTCAACTAAAAAAGCATTCTCAGTCAAGAAAAAAAATTTGTTGAGGCAAATTATAATTTAAAAATCATATAAATATAATTTTTCTAGTTTTCTCTAAAAAATTCAGAAGTATTTTCAAAGCTTTCAGATGCATCGAAAAAGTATCTAGAAAATTTATAAGATTAAATTTTTTTATAGGATTTAACAAAATATAAGGGAAAAATTTAGTCTGAAAAATATTAAGGACTTCTTGCAGCTTAGAAAAATTTTTTAAATATGATTTTTTTTTAATATTTAAATATTTTCAATCTCTTCGAAATTTCTAAAATTCTCAAATACCTTCTAGAATGATTATGATTATTCCTAAAATCGTCTTTTAATCATCCAGATATTTTTTGACCAATTTTTAAAAATATTTTTTAATTTTTGAAAATATATTCTTAAAATTAATTTTTGAAAATAGAAAATTAATCCAATTTTTTCCTGGAATATTGAGAAACGATTCAAAATTTTATTCCAGAATCTTGGAAAATTTGCATTTCGTTTAAAATACCTTAAAGACTTTTCAAATTTTTAATAATTTTTAAATGTACAGTAAACTTCTAAAAATTTGAAATATCTTCTAAAATAATTCAAGGTTTCCCTAGTATATTTTGTTAATCTCTGCAAAAATAAAAAAAACTTTTTCCATACGTTCAGAAATAAATTATATCTTCAAATGAGTTTTCAGTTCAAAGGTAAAAATGTTTAATAATAAATAAAAGAATTGAATTTTCTGTTAAAATAATTAATTTTATTACTTTAATTGTATTATTTCCTGTAAGATCTAAAGCGTTTCAAACCATTTGTTCAAAAGGCGAAGAACAGAATTATTGCCTTCATTATTAAAAATTCATTTACAATTTAAATTTTTTTATTAGAAATACATTTGTAGAATTGAAATTCTTTATTTGAAAATTGCGCTCTAGAAAATTCCAGAAAATCTGAAAGAAGAAACTGAAAAGAGCCAATGAGTCATATTCAGGCAGTACACAACCCATCAGTTAGTCAACAACAGTGATTGCCAGATTTTCGATAATTTCTTTCCGCCTATCTAGTTAGATAGGAACACGAAAGAATTAATCTAAAATAGAAGCCGATCCTCTACTTCCTGGCCATTCGATTTGAATTTTTCCAGAAGTGATTTGTACTACAGATAGTCTAAAAACAAAACAAATAAAGCGCATTCACAGAAAAAACAAAAGATAAAGTTTACATCGATTTCAGGTGAAAGATTCGCTGCAACAGAAATAATTAAGCTTGCATGCGATACGGTTGAAAAATAACTGTTTTCATAAAAATTAAACTCTTTTGATAATAAATTAAAATGTTTTGTAGAAAATCATTTTGTTGTTAAAAATCTTATTTTTGTTGAAGATTGAACTATTTTCTAGATAATTCATCCATTTGAAATAAAAATTTAACAATTTCGTTAAAAATTAATGTATTTTATTGAAAATTGGGGTTTTTGGGATAAACTTAATCTTCTTTCTGGAAAATACTATTTGATTTAAAAAAATTAATCATGTTAATAAATCATGTTTAGGGGTAAAATCTTTTCTTGAAAATGTAAACTACTATGTTGAAAATTCGTTTTTCTTTAGCTGAGAATTTTTGTTTTGTTTTGCTAAAAATGTAACTCTTCCACTTTTAGTTGAAAATTGGAATTTTTATTAAAAATTGATCTACTCTCGTTGCCTATATTTCGTCGAAAATTCTTCTTTTTCGTTAAGAACTGATCTTCTCGGTTTGAAATTCATCCTTTTTGTTTAAAATTCAACTTTTTGGGCCTAATTTAATCAGGTTTGGTTATATATTCAACAATTTTGTAGAAAATTAAACTATTCGGTCGAAAACGAACTTTTTCTTCAAAATTGATATTTTTGCTGTAAATTTAAATATTTGGTTAAAAATCAAACTATTTTTATGAAAATTCAACTTTTCGGTAGAAAATTATTTTTTTGTTAAAAAATAATATTTTCGGGTTGAAAATTGAACCATTTTGTATACACGATTCCTGCTTTTCGCTTAAAAATTCATGCTTTTGATAGAAAATTAATCTTATTGTTGAAAAAATTAATTTGTTTTAGTTATAAGTTCAACTATTTGGTTTAAAGTTGAACCAGTTTTTTCAAAATTAATTTTTTTTTAAGATTCACCTCTTTTGTTTAAAATTTAACTTTTTTTAAATTCGATTTTTTTTAAATAAAGAGTAACTTTTTTATTTAAATATCAAAATATAAGTGAATTCGAGCTACAATTAGGACACCAGATTTGAAACATTTTTTCGTTAGATAATTATTATTTTTAAATAATTATACTTAATGAGGACGAATTAAAAAGTTTTTTTTTTTAATGGAAATCAAGAATTTCACACAACTATCTTTTGATTTCGAACAAAACGAAACATAGGAATCGAATTAATGTTAAGTTTGAAGCATTGATAAGATTTCCAATACGATAAATAAGTTGCACCTTTAATTTATTTCAGATTAAAATTGAGCTATCTCGAAATTTCAAATTTTACACTTTTAGATGAAATTTAGAAAATTGGACAATTTTATCATAAAATATTCAAAATTGTATTATTTCAAATTTAAAGCTTATAAAATGAAACAATTTCATTTTAAATATGAGAATCGCGGAATTCAATTATTTAAGATTATAAGAAATTTTTGAAAATAGGACATATTCAAAACTTTAAAAAGGAAATATTTTCCAAATACAATTTTGAAAATTCTAATACTCAAAATTCAAAGGAATTTAAACTGGTTTATTTGTAATTAAGAGCTCTCCAAATTAAAAAATTGCAGATATTAATTTTTTCTTAATGGGTAATTTTATTGGAAAGGAGTAAAAATTGTATCATTTCTAATTCAAAGCATTTAAAATTGAACAATTTTATTTTAAATTGAAGAATCTCGAATCTGAGTAATTTGAGAATAAATTTTTGAAAATTGAACAAGTTAATAAATTTAAAAATCAAATATTTTCAGATTAGAATAATGAAAATTTGCGGCAACTTTCTTCTGAAGATTATCCTTTTTCGTTATAAATTTTATTTATTCAGTTGAAAATGTAATAACTTTCTTACAAAGACATCCATTTAGGTTGCAAATTGTTGACAATTCTTATTTTGTTGTTAGAAAGTGAACTGTAATCTTCTTTGGATGAAAATTAAACTATTCTTTAAAGGTTTGTTTTGTGGTAGAAAAAATTTGTCTTTTTAGTTTAAAAATTAAACTTTTTCCTTAGAAAATTATTTTTTGCTTTAAAAAATTCCATTTTTCATCTTGTAGAGTCAACTGAAGTCTTCATTGGTTGAAAACTAAGCTTCTCTTTTGTAATTAAAAGTTCTTCTGCTTTGAGAGAAATTTCATCTTTTTAAATAAAAATGCAACTATTTGGTAGATAATTCAAAAAATGGGTTCAAAAGTCATACTTTTTAATAATAATTATTCTTTTTTATTTCAAAATTCAACTACTTGGGTAAATGTTAAAAAACATTGTTAAAAATTTAATTGTTTCATTCCAGGTTTATTTCTGGTTGAAAATTTAACTGTTTCGTGAAAAAAACTTTTTTTTTGTAAAATGGATTATTTAACAGAAAATGTAACTTTTACATTTTTTTAAGATTGATATTTTCCAGTTAAAAATCCGCCTTTTTGGAAAAAATAATTTGTTTGTTTAAAATTTTATTTTTGTTCGGTACAAATGCATCAGTTTTCTTGAAAATTAATTTTTCAGATCATTTAGAAATCAGGATTCCGATACTCTTTTCACAACATGACAAAAATTTATATAAACAATATAATTGCAAAAGATGTATTTTAAAAATTAATAAAATGTTATTGCAAACATCGTAGCTGATATTATAGTAGATAACCTTCAAGTAAATAATTTATTTTTTAACTTTGATTAAAAAATTAAAATTTAGTCTTTATGTAATTTAACATTGTGAAAAGAATTAATAAGATAATGACATAAAAATAATTAAACTATAATTATCATTAAAACATTTAGATAAAGTTCCTTTTCAATTTTTTTTACATTTTTTACTTTAATGTCTGAAAATTTGATTGCTTGGCAACTTTTGATACTTATCCCAGAAAATTATTTAGAAAAATGGAATGCAAATACTTATTTCACAAAGTCAGAATCATTTTAAAAATTAATTGGAATTGTAGTATTTTAAATATTAATTAACTGTTATCATCCAAATTATATTCAGTATTCAATTATATAACCTCCAAGTAAATTATTAATTTTTGTTACTCAATTTTAAGAAACTGGATTTTAATCTTTATTAAATCTAATATTCTGAAAAAATGCAGCTGAAAAAATTCAACTATTTTTTAAAAGTTTGTCCTTTTCATTTTGAAATTTACTGCTTCAGCAAAAATCACATCTTTCTTGGATAAAAATTATTTTTGTTTAAATTGAACAATTTTATTTAAACCTAATATTTTGGCGTTGAAAAGAGAAATGAAATAATTTCTGGATGAAAATTCCACTACATATATTTTTAAAAAACTATCTATTTAAAGGGAAATTTTATTTTTCTTGGATAAAAATCTTTTGTGAATGAAAGTACAACTTTAAAAGTAATGTTCGTTTCTTATTAAAAATTCCTTTGTTTCAGTAAAAAATTAATATTTCTTATATAAAAATGTAACTATATTTAGTAGACAATTCAACTATATTGTTAAAAATAAATCCTTTTCAGTTGAAAAAACGCGGATTTTTTATTTTAAAATTCAGTTGTTTTTCTAGAAATTTAGTTTTTGTTAGAAAATTCATAATTTCATCTTCAAAAGTCAACTAGAATTTTTTTTCGGATGAACATTTACTTTCGTGGAAAATTAATTGGTTGCATAAATTTTTCTGGAGAAAATTCATCTTTAGCTTGCCAGTTAAAACTTTTAGATACAATTTTATTTATTTCTTGACTAAAAAGTCTTTATTTGTTGAAAATTCGTCTTTTTGGTTTAAATTTTTTTTCGTAATAATTTAATCTTTTTTGATTAAAATATAAACTACGCCAATTTTTCGTTGGGAATTTATCTTTCTAGTTAGAAAATTAAACTATTGTATTACATATTTATTTATTTTGTTAAAAATTCAAGTATTTTGTTAAAAAGCCATCTTTTTTAGTAGAAAAGACATTTTGTCGTTTAAAATAAATTAATCAATTTTAAAATGAAGTTTTATCTTATCTTTTTATCTTTTTTATCTTTTTAGTTATAAATTTTATTATTTAGTTGAAAATTTAACCATTTTTTTCAAAAAGCTTCTTTTTTTATTAAAAAATCTTGGATGAAGATGCAATAGTATGGTTGATAATTAAAATATTTGGTTAAATAGTAATATTTTTCAGCGCAAAATTCAACTGTTTTGTTTTGTTGAAATTGGAAATATTTCGTAGAAAAATTAATTTTTGTTTCAAATTTATATTTTGTTGTTGAAAAATGCATTAAAATGTATTCTGGATGAAAGTTGAACTTTAAAAAAAATTGGTTGTTTTTTGTTAAAAATTTATCTGTTTTCGTACAGATTTCATCTTTCTTAGATAAAAATGCAACTATTTGGTAGAGCATTCATGTTTTTTTTAATTCATCCTTCTTGGTTGAAAAAATCCATTTTTTTAATTGAAAATTTGTTGTTTTTTTTTGTAGAAAATTATTTTTTGTTCACAAAAAATCATAGTTTGATGCAAAAAGTTGACTGGAATCTTTTTTTGCTGAAAATTCAACTGCTTACAAAAAAATTGATAAAAATTCATCTGTTTTAAGAGAAACTTAATCTTTTATGGATAAAAATGCAACTATTTGGTAGAGAATCCTAAGATTTTGTTAAAACATCAAACTTTTTGGTTAAAAATTCGTCTGTTTGGATTGAAAAATCTTTTTTTTTTTGAGGAAACTTGTTTTTCTTTAAATCATCTTTTAATTCTGAAAAGTTAATAGAAATCCTTTTTAACAGGAAATTAGCTACTTTTGTTTGAAAATGTATATTTTTTATTTAAAAATTCATCTGTTTTAGTAGAAACTTCTTTTTTTTAATAAAAATCTAATTTGTAAATTCAAGCATTTTGTTGAAAAGCAATTTTTATAGTAGAAAAGAGATTTTTTTATTTAAAATAATTTCATAGATTTACATTATATAAAGATATTGCATCATAATACAATCAACAACAAAAATTTGTATAAACGAATTATTTGTTGAAAATGTGTTTTTTATAATTTTCAATAATTTAACGTTTTTTTAATATATGTTGCAAGAAATTTGAATGAAAACAATATTTGAATGAAAAAAGTTTCTCTTAAGACCATTCTTGTTAATATTATAAACAAATTTAATAAATAAATGCAATAATCAGGCATTTGTCTACAGAAAAATTCGTTTTTTTCTATAGCAACTTTTTAAATTAGAATGTCGAAAAAAACTTTGCTCATCGACAGATGCCTCACTAATGCATTTGTTTATTAAATTTAAGTTTTTATTAAAATCACAAAATTGATCAAAAAATTATAAATTTTACTGCACTCAATAACAGAGAAATTGTTGAAATCACTTTAATAGTATTGAGTAACATTAGTTAAGGATATTTCGATACTAAATAATTTACAAACAAATATTTATAACCAAATTTTTTCTACGATTTTCCATAAATGTACGTTTCTTAAAGTTATATTGCAAGATGTTTGAATAAAAACAATATTATATAAACAATTTCTCTTACGATTATAATTATTTATATTATTAATCAAGTTAATTAACAAATGCAGTAATCAGGCATTTTTCGACAGACATGTTCATCATTTTTCGATGTAAATTTTTTTAATTAGGAAATTTGTTATAATTTTAGCAAAATTAATAACTAGTTGATTTATTTTATGTTTTTGTTGAACAAATTTAATTAAAAAATACATGCTCTTGTGTTGACCAACTGTAAGTACTGAATGACAAAAAAAGGACTAATTTTCTGAAATTAAAAGGATTGACTTCGAAAAAATCGAGTTTTCACATCGACAAATGCGCGAATAATGCATTTTTAATTAATTTTTTTTAAGAAAAACAGAAAATTAATCAACTAGTTGTGAATTTTGTGAAAATTATCACAAATTTCCTAATTAAACAAATTTACATTGCAAAACAACGAATATTTCTGTCGAAAAATGCCTGATTACTGCATTTGTAAATTAACTTGATCAATAATACAAAACTATTATAATCATAAGAGAAAATTTTTATACACGTACATTTATGGAAAATCGTAAAAAAAATTTGTTCAACAAATAATTTGTTTGCAAATTGTCTAATATTGGAATATTCTTAACTAATGTTACTCAATGCAACTAAAGCGGTTTCAACCATAAAATAATAAATAAATAATAAATTCTACTTAAATTATCGAAAAGTTCCAAATTAAAAGGACTGACATTGAAGAAAAACAAGTTTGTTCGTCGACAAAGGACTAAATCATGCATTTGTTTATTAAACTTGTAAAAAAAATCATAAAATCAATTTTTAAAATTACGAATTTTTCTGAAATTATTATAAGGTTCCTAATTTTTAAAAATTCGCATCGAAAAAAACGAATTTTTCTGACGATAAATGCCTTAATAATACATTTGTTTATTAAATTTGCTTATAATATTAACAAGATTAGTCTTAACAGCGTTTTTCCAATAAAATATTGTTTTCGTTCAAATTTCTCGCAATATAACTTTAAAAGATGTTAAATTATTGCAAATGATAGAGATCACATTTTCAACTAATAATTTGTTTATAAAATTTTTTGTTTTGTTTATTGTATCATGATGTAATATCTTCATATAATGTAAATATATGAAACGTCGGCTATTACAACAATTTTCCTATTATTGACGAGCACCGGGAACGCCAAATATAAAAAATGGGCACTTTTTTCGTCATATTTATTTATTTATAAAAAAATTGAAACACGAAATAAAAATCAGGCTTGAAAACTTTTTTGAAATTTTATCAGATTTAAAAGAAAAACATTCAAATCGTTCCACAGATTCAGCCAGAATTGTATTTTGAACCAAAACATGTACTTTTTCCCCACTGTGCGGCGATCATGTGAGAAGGATGATGCAACGATAACAATAGATCACCGCACCGGCAAGACGGCAACAACCATGGCGCCAATAATAATGTTAATAAAGAGTATAATCAACCTGTTCTTTCCCAACTCTGCCTGACAATATCCCTGATTTAATTCTTCTGATAAAATTCGATGACGACGATAACGTCATTAATTGGAGTTGTTCTTGCAGTTCGAAGCCCACAATTCCACAGAGAATATGAGGTTATTTTCTGAGTGTGTGCTGCTTTTGCTTTCTCCTCTCGCCTTTGGAAAATTTTCTTTGATAGGAAGACTGGAACAATTGAAACGACCCGGTGTCGTTAACGGCCGGGTAAATACGGCTCGGTGTGTACCGATGACAAATACCACGAAGATCTATGTGTACATATCTATGTGTACATGCGTGTCAACACTTGTCCAAGTACACTCGGCCATAGGAGTTTCCGGATTTCCAAGGACTACAAGAAACCAAACCCTCACCTCTTCACTATCCCTCGTTTGTCGGGATTTCAAGTTTCAACGGTTTCAAGGGATATAATGAAACACACGTCTTCTAAGGATTTTAAAGATTTTGAGTTTTTTAAAAAGATTTCACAGATTTTCGAGAGATTTAAAAGTAATTAAGATGACGAATGCAGCAACTCGATAAGCGCTCGAAACCGCGTAGAAGTATTGTCCAGTCGAGAAAATCTATCGATAAAAAAAGTGGTCGAAACGTAAAAAAAATATACATTCGTATTCAGCTTCACGCGGTCGACAAATTTTTCTTATGAAACTATTTTATTAGATAATTATTACTTAAGATAAACAATAAAAGCTTAGAAAATTTTCCGATCAAAAATCGATGTTTTGTAAAACACAACTCGCGATTATTCGGCCGTTTGTTGATGAAAATGCTTAAAATTTGTATGGTGTATTCTCAATATATTAGCGATGACTTTAAGCAACGGACCTTGTCCAAAAAGTTAATATTTTTTGTTTGTTTAATAACAAATTGATTCCGAACGAAAACCACGTTTTGCCAACTTCGAACAGTGGGACTGTCATCGAAAAAATGTTAATCAAAGTAACTTATCAAGAGAAAGTTGTTTACTAGACTTTGAAAAAGTTTTTTTGAAAAATTGAAGAAGGTCGGTCGAAAATTTTGGAAATGGCAGCGAGTTGAAGTCAACACACGCTGCCGTTGTAGTGCCAGCAGCAACGAAGCCAGCAGCGGCGAAGACTTCAACTCGCTGCCACTTCTAAAATTTTTGAAAAATTTTCCTGAAATTTTCATAAAAACTTTTTCAACGTCTAGTGAACAACTTTTTCGCGGCAAGTTATTTCAACTAATATTTATTCTAGGACTGTCCCACTGGTCGAAGTTGGCGAAACGTGGTTTTCGTTCGGAATCAATTTGCTATTAAATAAAAACAAGAATATTCGCGTTTCAAATAAAGTTCGTTGTTTATAGTCATCGCTTATATATTGAGAATATACTGTACAAATTTCAAGCATTTTTATCAATAAACGGCCGAATAATTGCGAGATTTGTTTTACAAAACATCGATTTTTAATCAGAAAATTTTCTAAATTTGTATTGTCTATCTTAAGTGATAATTATCGAATGAAAAAGTTTCATGAGAAAAATTTTCTCGGCCGCATCAAGCTGAATAAGAATGTATATATTGTTTTACGTTTCAACCACTTTTTTTTATCGGTAGATTTTTCCGGCTGGACAATATTTCTACGCGGTTTCGAGCGCTTGTCGAGTTGTTGCATCCGTCATCTCAATTTTGAAAATAGCTTTGCAACCATTTCTTTAAATAGAAAGTTGAGGTGACTAGCCTTGCAATCATGCTGAAGCATCCTTAAAAATTGCAGTGATAGTCTAAACTTATACAGGAACCTTTATAGGATCCTATGTCCTTTTTCCAAAAATTTAATTTTTTTATTTTTAATCTTATTTTTTACGATTGAAAGAAAATCTACTGGCCCTACTGAAAAATGATTAATAATAAATTTATAGATATTTTTAGGCTAACAACGTTTGTCTGTTAATTTTAATTCGTGCCTTGTGTCGTTTTTTCAAAAAAAATTTAATATTTTTATTTTGGATGTTATTTTTTACTTCTAAAGCAAAAACTACGTGCCCTATCCAAAATTATAGCTCTTATTTAGATAAACAATTTTTGTCTCATTTTTTTCGTAGCTTGTCTCGTTAGTCCAAAATTTTTTTTTATTTCTAATGTGTTTTTTACGACTAAAAACAAAAACTAAACGTCCTATCGAAAAATGATCCGTAACAAATTTCTACATTTTTCCAGGGCGCGCAATTTTAGCTTATTCATTTTTTTCGTATCTTGTATAGTTTGACCAAAAAATGGAATTTTTCATTATTTTTGGTACGCTCAAATTTTTAATTTTCAACTTTTCGACCAAATTAAAAAAGTTATCTTAGTATTATCGTAGGGCTTTCAAAAATAAACGTTTGTTTGGCTTAGAATGCTCATTTTTATTTTTTATTTTTTTATTTTGAAAAGGCTCTAACTCTGATCATTTTCTTTTTATAGAAAAATGTCATAAGAATAAATTATTTGAGTTTCTAAGCACTATGAATAACCGTACAGAGAATTTTGAAATATTGAAAAACTCTGGTTCCAAAATTTTTGAAAATTCGCTCACTTTTTGAATTTTGATCCGATAAAGCTGGTTTACGAACTTGTTCTTTCTTTTCAGTTCTTAAAAAAGTGCACTAAAGCAGAATCCAATCTGATCAATTTTTCGAAAGTTATCATGCCTACAGACTACAGACTACAGACAGACCGACAAACACCTTCGTAAAAATCGTTTCTTCTGACTCAGGGGGTCTCAAAACGTGGAGATTTGATAAAAACAGACCAAGTGAAATTTTATATAAAACCAATCCATTGTCATTAGGATGACAATGTAAACAAATTTGCATTTACTTTTTTCTTTACATATTTATTTATTGAGCAGAATATAATTCATATTTTTTAGTTAGAGTGTATTTTTTCGGCACGATGAGTGCTTTTTCACGAAATGGTACAAGTTTAGGGCCTCCATGATCCAAAGAAAAAACATTGAGTTATTTTAAGATATCATACATGAGTTTTACCACATATCTAAATATACTCGGCCATTGGAGTTTTCGTATTTTCAGTGAATACAGCAAACGAATCCCTCACCTCTAACTTTTCCTCATTTGTCGGGAATTCCAAGAATTACAAGGAATATAAAGAATCTTAAAAGACTCCGAAGGATTTCAAAGATTTTCAATTCTTTTTGAAAATTAAAAATTACAAAAAATGACAAATCCCAAAAAATGACAAATTACAAATTAAATCATGGTTTTAAAAGAGCCTATCAAGTCCATGACCCTCAATTACTTTCAAAGGAAAGTTTAGATCATGAGCCTTGCACACTCAGAAAAATGTTTGTTTCAATCAAACAACAAAATTTATTTGAATTCATGTAATTGAATCAAAGAAATTTTTTGCTTTAATGAAGAAAAGGTTTATTTAATTTGAAGGAATGGGAACTATTTGCCTTATTGATTGAAACAAATAATTTGTTTAGTACAATTTGCTTGACTTAAATAAAACATTGACTTTTATTAAACAATGTACTTGTTTAAAATCTGTTTATTCGAATTCATAAAAAAATTTATTTGATGCCAACAAAAAATACAATACAAAGCAGTACCAGAAAGTGCCGCTAGGCGTGCTAAAGCGCTGCCGTTGGTTCCTAAGGGACTAACCTAGAATCTAAATTAATTGATCATGTGATTTATTTGATGGGATTCGTATTTTTTCAGTGTTGTATTATTCTAAAGGTTCTGATTTAATTTAAAATCATAAATTAATTGAAAAATGGACGCAATATCTCTGGCTTAAGAACTACTTGAAGTTTAGCGTTTTTACCTTGGATATAATTGAAGATTTCGGATTCAAGTCTTTTTCAATACTAACTTCCTTTCTTTATAAAGATGATTTATGAAATCAATCATGTTCTTTTCTATAATAATTATCACTGTGTAATTAATAACAGGAGCACTTATATATAAATTCAATTCAAATGCATGAACAATACACATATTATCGAGCTTATACATTATTTTTTTAAAGAATGCTCAATTTTGAGGTTAAGTGTAAGAAAAAAGATTTACTTCACTTGAGCAAAATCTTTAATTAACTTAAAAAATATATATTGAATGTAAACAAGAACTTTACTTATTTTAAACAAGAGATTTATTTTAACAAACGAAACATTTATTTTAACCAAACAAATAAGGACAAACAAAAAATTTATTTGAATCAAACAAACATTTGTTTCACCCCATATTAAAGAAATAATTTGTTTGAATCAAACAAAAAATTTTCTCAGTGCGTTTATGCCAAAAAATCCTTAAAAGCTGTAAACAGGATAATCCAATTTTTAAATTGAAAATTTATTTAAAAAAAAAGCATTTTATTCTTTACAAAATGGTACATGTATAGAAGCTACGTGGAATAAAAATACATCGGGATTTTTGGATACCCTACACCTAGTGTTTTCAAATTTCCAGCGAATATAGGAACTTGTAAAATTCCAGAGAATTTAAAAAATGTTAACACATTAAATTTCAGTTAATCAATCTATTCCCAAAATTTGGTCAAAATTATATATAATTTGTTCAAATACAATTATTAGTTTAATAATTAATTTTTCTTGCAAATACTTGAGCTAGGTGAATAAAAAGACACTTATTAAACGTAAATAATATTATTTCAAGAGCCGTAGAGATTTATAGCTCAATATAGGAAAATTAAAATTTTTCTTCCACCATGAAAATCGAATTTTTTGAAACATTTCTTGTTTATCCTAGGAAGTTGCAAACCGTCCGCAAAAGGGACTTAAATGTAGGTGAATCTATTTTTTAGGGAAAAAGTTGTCTTAAAACAATGCCTGCAAAAATAAATCAAGTTTGTAGTAAAAGCATAATTTTTTGTCTGCAAAAATTTTTTTTTTTTTTAATTATTATTTTAATTTTAATTATTTTTTAATTATTATTTAATTATTTAATTATCCTTTTAAGCTTGAATTTAAAGAAATTTATTTGTGTCCAAAAGCATCCTTTTATATAAAATCTTTTGACAAGAAAACAAATTAATTTTCAAAGTTAAATAATCGTTTCTGTTTCGGTTGAAAATTAATTTTATCAACTGAAAATATAAATATTTCCTTTGGTTAAAAAGTCTGCTATTATATTTTTCGTTTAAAATTGATGTTTTCAGTTTTTTTAAATTGAAGTAAAAATATTTTGGTGTAAAAATTCGCTTATTGGGTTCGAAAATAAATTTTTCTTTGGTTGAAAACTTATATGTATTGTTTAAAACCTAAATTGTGTTCTTGAAAATTCACTTTTTTGTTTTTAAAAATGTAACTATTTGGTTAAAATTTTCTCATCCTTTAACTGAAATATTTGTCTGAAAATTTATAATTTAAAAAATAATATATTCAGTGCAGTATTCATATAATTTATTGAAAATTCAACTTCTTTGTTAGAAAACTAATCTTCTTGTTTAGTAATTTAAGTCCTTGCTTGAAAGTTGAACTCATTTTTTGAAAAATAATTTTTTTATTAAAGATTTATAATTTTTGTGGAAAATTGATCCTCTTGGTTGAATCTTCATTCAACTAGTTTGTTAAGGATTCATATATCTTGTTGAAAATTAATCTTTCTTGTTAGAAAACTTATTTTCTTAAATTGGAAATGGAAAAATTTACTTGTATTTTTTTCCAATATGACTGAAATATCTTTCTTCGTTGAAATATTAACTTTTCATTCAACATTCTTCTTTTTGTGTTCAAAAATAACTTTTTTTCAAATTCGTACTTTTTGGTTCGAAATTCAACTATCGTAGTAGAAAATTGAACTATTTGTTTGAAAATTTATTTGTTTTATAGTTAATTTATGTATTTTGTTGAAAATTTACCTTTTTGATACAAAATAAATTTCATTGATTGAAAATTAATTTTTTCTGGTTAGGGATTCAACGACTTTGGTGAAAATTCGTTTTTTTATTGAATTGAACTATTTTTGGTTTAAAATTAAAATATTTTTTAATTGAAACACCAACTATAAAATTTTGGTTCATAATTTATTATTTTTTATTGAAAATTTTGTTTGAAAAGCATTCATTTGTTAAAGATTCTTTTTTTCTGGAAGATTGATAATTTTAGTAAAAATTTATTTTTTGTCTGTTGGAAAGAAAATTTTTTTCACTGAGAATTATATTTTTGATTGAAATTTGATTTTTTTAAATTGAAAATTCAAATTCACAATTACGTGTTAAATTAAATAGTCTATAATATAAATATTTTAGTTAAAAGATTTTTTTTCATAATTTTCGATGAAACAGTAATAAAGAAACTATTCTTTAAATAGATTCAGCATTATTTTTACGTTTTAGTTTTTAAAAAGTCGTAAAATATTTAGGAACAAAATAAAGATTAAGTATCTCTATCTGGGATTAAATTAAAATATGAATAAAATATGAAAAAAGCATGAGGAAGAGAAATGAGAAATTGATTTTTCTCACAAGTCAAATTAAATAAAAATTTCTTGCCGCAAGTTTGTGCAAATATTTGATAAACTATAACTTAAAATTACCTAAAACATAAAAGAAAATAATTCGTTAGTAAGTATTCGATCTTGAATTTAAATGAATTTTTTTCAATCAATTCAATAAATTTCATTAATTGAACTGTATACTAAACATTCTTTTTACTAATTTGGTAAACAATTTTTATCAGTCTCGACCCAATGTATCATTTTAAATTACGGATCACTGTCCTTTAGAATTTTAATGTTTTTCGGAAATTCCTCGTTTCGGATCTAAATTATAATTTTTTTTTTTTAATTCTCTGAACTAATTTAGAATTACATCTAATTGCTCCACTCCTTATGTCAGAATTATAATTCATTGTGCTACTTTTTGAAATTTGTATCGCCTAACTCAAAATTTTTATTTTTTTTGAAAATTTCAACATCCATGTAAGAATCATAGTTCTTTTCGAAAATTTCGTGTTCAAAATCAAAAGTACCATTCTTGTTGAAAATTTGCTGTGACAAATCAGAATCGTAGACCATCAGCGGAACTTATCCACACGTGTATTTTTTAATTGTTGCTTAAATAACTTTGTAAATAATGAACATTTTCTTCAATTTTCTCCATAAAATTGTTTGAATTGTTAAAATATATTTTTGTAATTTTCTAGAAATTAAATGAAACACGCGTTCCAATTTTATTTTTTTTAGGAATCCGTTCTGTTTTTGTAAGTAATTAATAAACAAATTACAGTACTTCTAGTGACATTGTGAAATGTTCATGTACATGATTTCGTTTAATCTATTTTGGGAAAAGAATTGAAACGAGGAAGGAATACTTTCAGTCATTTATTAAAACATTCGCTCTAATGTATTGTTCTTCTTTATAGCATGGAAAAAGTCTATTGTATTCAGTTTTAATCTCGTTTTATTCCCTGAAAATGTTTCCAGCGATTCTTTGTTGTTGTTGAGCTTCAAATAATCGTAAGGCTTACCAAAAAGGGCAACAACCAAATTAAGAGTGCCAGTGAGGAAGTCTTTAAAAAGAGGAAAATAGGGGAAGAGAGAAAAGTGTGTAAAGTCTAGGCATCCAACTATACCCGGCCATACGAGTTTCCGGATTTCCAGCGAGTAGAACAAACCAACCACTCACCTCTGACTTTCGCTCGTTTGTCGGAACCCTACAATCCCCTTTTAAGGGTAGTAAGGATAGTGAGGGTGTGTTGATATAAACCACGGATTACCACCACAGCTACCCCAGAAATGCCACTGTCTGCGCCTAGTAGGGCCAGACACCTTCGTAAATCCGCACACTCGTTAACCAAATAAGATAGTGAGGCGGGTGTCCCACAACTAGCCTGACTAGTTGACCCAACTTTGAAGATAAACCAACCCTGCGGTTTATATAAATGGGCCGTTCGTTATAGCCAAGCTGAACTTGGATTTTGGTTTAGGAACGAACTCAAACCGGAAGATGTAATTCATCAAACTTACTTTTCTATTGATCTTCCTATCGCAAATCTACTGATGAAGATGTGCGATGTTTATTTGAACGAATCAGGAAATACCGTTTAGTTGCTTCCCTAATACAGCAAAGCAGATTTGGGGATATTTTCTAAAAGGTCACCCAAGAATATTAACTTGATAGTTGGTCTAGGCCTATTAAGTCGTATGCAAAAGTAAATACTAGGCCAAGTATCAAATCAATATTCGTGGATGATCTTTCCAGAAGTATAGTCGCAGATTTTTTATTTTAAAAAAATAAACCTTGAATAATAAATAGATAAACGAACGCTTCATTCTTGAAAGCAGATGTCGAAAAATGGGAAACGCTCAAATCTTTTCAGGATGGGAGAGAGACAATGAAATCATTAAAATTCATAAATGATTGTGCTGAATGTGATGTTGCTGTAGCAATCGGTTTCAACAAATCCCTCGCAAAGAGCGAAAAAGAGAAGCAACTACTTTTTCAAACCACAGAGGATTACAGAAAACCACTTCCAAATGCAAGGAAAAAAACTATTGCAAAAGCGGTTTAAAATGGATTTAGAAAGTGTGGAAGCTTAATCCCCGATGCCTTATGAGAAGCATTTTATGAAAAACAATTGAAAATCTAACATGCAAAAATACAAAACATTCTGTTTCACATGTTGTTATTGTTGAATTTTACACACATAGAGAATATATATTGAACATCCTTTAAACAATAAATAAATTTAAAAATACTGATTTTAGAGAAAACTGCAACCAGCTAATAGAAAATTGTGTTTTGTGCATTGTGCGTTTGTTTATAGACGACCAGGTGGTCTGTTTGAGAATTAGCCTCAGTTAAAAGAGGTTTAAGAAATGTGGAGGTGTGAAAATTGTTAAAATTCTCTTCGCTTGTTGGAATTGTAGGAGCTTCTGACTATGTCGTCTGCTTGGGAACCATCCTCTGTTGAAAATTGTTTTAAAACTTCGCAGGTGTGATATTTAGTTGAGGCATTTGTTTTTGTTTTTCACCATTTGGAATGTTAAAGACAGATGCTTATGAAGTATCCGCTTTTAAAAATTGTTTGAAAAATGTGAAGGTGTAATAACAAGCTGTCGCAATCCTGGTAGGTTATCGATATTTTGGAAGCTAATAACGGTTAAAACTAGATTAAGAAATTTTAAGGTATGAGAGTTGCTGAAATTTTTTTCGCTTGTTAAAATTTTAGAAACTTATGAGTATGTCGTCTGCTTGGAAATTATCTGCTGTTAAAAATGGTTAAATGAATGTGGACCTATGGCAGTTCTCGGAATTGTTTAGGGTTGTTGATATTTTTGAATGTAATGACTATGTTGTCTGTTCGGAAATTATCCTCTGTTAATAATTGTTTTAAAAATGTGGATGTGTGATATTTAATTGTGGAATTTTTATAAGGTTGCTACAATTTTTGAAACTAATAATAATGACAGTCGTTTAGGAAGTTTCTGCTGTTGAAAATTGTTTAAGAAATGCGAAGGTATGGTAGTTAGTTGCCGGAATAGTTTTAGTTATTGATATTTTGGAAATTAATGACGATGCCTGTTTGGGAACTATCCTCTGCTAAAAATTTTCAAGAAAGGTGGAGGTATGATAAATAGTTCCTGTTTTAGCTAGTTGAATTTTTGAAAACTAATAACTATGACATCTGTTATGGAATTATTATTTATTAATAACTGTCAAGGAAATGCGGAAGTGTGATATTTAAATGTATAATTTATTTTTCGGTTGCTCAAATTTCTAAAAATATAATCCTTTGTTATAAACTATTTAAGCTTGCTGAAATTTTAGAAACTTGAGACTGACATCTATTTATGATTTATCCGCTATTGAAACTTGTTTAAGAAATGTGGAGGTACGATAGTTGTCGCAATTGTTTAAGGTTCTTAATATTCTTGACAGTAATGAAGATATTGCTAGTTTAGAAATTATCCTCTGTTAATTATTGTTTAAGGAATATAGAAGCGTGATATTTGATTGTAGAATATGTTTTTGGTTGTTTACATTTTGAACATTTTGGCATCACTTTGTAAATTATCAACTGGTAAAAAATGTTTAAGAAGTGTCGAGGTGTGATAGCTGTTAAAACTGTTTGCGATTGTTCAAATTTTGAAAAATAATGACTATTGCATCTGCTTGAAAAGAGCATGCTGTTAAAAATTTTATAAGAAATGTGCAGATACGATAGTTGTTGAAATTGTTCCAGCTCGTTTACATTTCAGAAATTAATGACAATGTGTGTTTGGTAATTATCTTCTGCTACAAATTGTTTAAGAAATGTGCAGATGTGATGTTTAGTTGTGAAATTTATTTTTCTTTGCTTTTTACATTTTGGAAACTAATTAAAAAGTTAGATGGGGAAATCGTTTTCGGTTAACTGATATTTTGGAACAATGTGGAGGTGTGAAAGTTGTTGAAATTTTTTTTGCTTGTCGAAATTTAAAAAACGTTTTTTTTCGGAATCATCCGCTTTTAAAAATTGTTTAAGAAATGTGGAAGTATGATAGTTATTAAAATTTTTTTCGCTTTTTGATATTTTAAAAACTAATGATGATGATGTCTCTCTAGGAATAATCCTCTTTTAATAATTGCTTAAGAATTGTGAAGATGAAATATTTATTTGTGGCAATTGTTATAGTTTGTTGTTGAAATTATTTTCATTCGTTGACCTTTTAGAGTCGAATGCCAATGTTTATTTGGGAATTATTTTGTATTGAAAGTTTTTTAAGAACTTTAAAGGTGTGATAGTTAATTGTTGAAATTTTATTCATTTCTTGGATTTTTGTAAACTAATGACTATGGCGTATGTTTGGGAATTATTTGCTGTTCAAAATTGTTCAAGAAATGTGGAAGTGTGATAGTTGTCACAATTGTTTACAGTTGTCAAAAATTAGGAAACTAATGACGCTAACCTCTTTTTAGGAATTACCTGCTGACAACATTTGTTTAAGCAATGTGGATGTGTAATAGACGGTTGTCGAAAATGTTTTTGATTGTTTAAATTGTGAAAAATAATGACTATGTTATCAGTTTATGAACTATCGGCTGTTTATAAAATTTTCAGAAATCTGTCGAAATTGTTTTCAGGTATTGAAATTTTGGAAACTAAAGAAAAAAACGGCTGTAGGACAAGTTTACGCTGTTGAATATTGCTTTATAAATGTAGAGAAATCATAGTTGTTGAAAAACTTTTCACCTAAATAATAGATTTAATGCTTTCACGATGATTCAATTTGATGACAAGAGATATTTTCAGTTTCACTCGTGTAAAAAACTACGAATTTTGCCGACAATGACTTTTTGGGACTTAACCTCTGTTAAAAATTGTTTGAAAAATGTGGAGGTATGATAGCTGTTGAAATTTGCTTTGATTGTTGACACTTTGGAACATAATGATGATGCCTGAATAAAAATTATCCGCTGTTAAAAATTGTTTAAGAAATATGGATGTGTGATATTTATTCGTGGCAATTGTTTTCGGTTGTTGGTATTTTAGAAACTAATGTCAATGCTTTTTTGGGAATTATCCTCTGTTAAAATTGGTTTAAGGAATGTGAAGGTGTGATAAATGTGAAAATTGTTTTCGCCTATTGAATTGTTGAAACCTAATGAGGATCTCTGTTTGGGAATTATCCTTTGTTAAAAATTCTTTCATAGATGTGAAGGCATGTTAGTCTGTTTGTTGACATCATTTTCGTTTGTTGAAATTTGGTCACTAATGACTATGCCAGATGTTTAAGAACTATCCGCTGTTAAATGTTGCAGAAATCTGGAGGTGCGATAATTAGGTTTCGAAATAGTTTTCAGTTATTGACATTGTGAAAACTAAAGACAATAAAGGTTGTTTGAAAAGTATCCGCTGCTAAAAATTACTTAAGAAATGTTAAGGTATTATAGTTCGCTGTTGTAATAGTTTTCGCTTGTTGATATTTCAAAACCAAATAAAGATGTCTGCTTAAGAATTATCTGTTGCTAAAAATTGTTTAAGAACTGTGGAGGTATGCAAGTCTGTTGTTAAAATTATTTTCGTTTCATGAAATTTGGTAACTGATGACTATGACTTATGTTTAAGAACTATCCGCTGTTAAAAAATGTTTCAGAAATCTGCAGGTGCGATAACTAGTTGTCGAAATGATTTCAGTTATTAACATTTCGCAAAATAAAGACAATAAAGTTTGTTTGGGAAGTTTCCACTGTTAAAAATTGCTTAAGAAATGATGAGGTATGATAGTTCGCTATTGGAAGTGTTTCCCTTTGTTGTGATATTTTTAAACTACTGCCAATATTTGTTTGGGAACTATACTGTGTTCAAACTTGTTTAAGAAATGTACAGTGGCGCTAGTTCGTTGTTAAAATTGTTTTCGTCCGTTTGGTATTTTATAAATTAATATCAATATCAGTTTTGAAATTATCCTCTATTAAAACTTCTTTTAGAAATATGAAGGTGAAATAGTTGTCAACATTTTTTTCCTTGTTGAAATTTCGGTAACTAATGGCTATTACATATGTATAAGAACAATCAGCTGTTAAAAAATGTTTTAGAAATCTGGTGGTGCGATAATTAGTTGTCAAAATGGACTTCAGTTATTGACATTTTGGAAACTAAAGACAAAGGCAGCTGTTTGGAAAGTACCCGCTGTTCAAAATTGTTTAAGAAATGTGAAGATATGATATTTATTTGTGGCATTTTTTTCGGTTGTTGAGATTATGGAAACAACTGACTATGACGTCTGTTTGGGAATTATCTATTGTTAAAATTGTTTTCGTTTGTTCACATTTTAGAAGCTAACTAAATGTTTAACTGAAACGTTGTTTTCGGAATTATCTTCTGTTAAAATTGGTTTAGGAAATGTAAATTTGCGATAGTTAGGTCTCGAAATTGTTTTCGCTTGTTGTAATTTTTAAAACTATTCACTATGATCTCTGATTAAGAGCTATATTATAAAGACATTATAATGGTTGTAAAAATTATTTTCACTTTTGACATTCTAGAAACTAACGACAAAGTCTGTTAGGGAATCATCCTCTGCTAAAAATACTTTTAAAATGGTACAGGTTTCATATTTAGTTATGGCATTTTTGCGCTTGTTGACATTTTAGAAACTATTGGCAATGTCTGTTTGTGAATTAGCCTTTGTCAAAAAGAGTTTAAGAAATGTGCAGGTATGTTTTTGGTTTTTTTACATTCAGGAAACTGATGACAATGAAAGAGGTTTAGGAAGTATCCGATGTGGAAAATTGTTTAAGAAATGTGAAGATGTGCTAATTTGTTATCGAAATTATTTTCATTCGTTGACATTTTAGAAACTAATTCCAGCGTTTGTTTGGGAATGATCCTCTGTTAAAATAGATTTAAGAAATGTGAAAGTGTAATAGTTGTTGAAAATATTTTCGCCCGTTGAGTTTCTGTAAACGAATGATTATGACACATCTTTAAGAGCTATCAGCTATTGAAAAATGTTTCAGAAATCCAGAATCGAAAATTGCTCTAGAAATGTGAAGGTATGATAGTTGTTGGAAAAGATTTCGCTTGTTGACATTTTCGAAACCTACTGAAGAATTTGAAATTAATAATAGACTTATTATAATCATGTGATTGATTTTGTTTTGTTTAATCATGTTTTCTTCCCATCTTTGAGAATTATAAGTTGTTAGAAATTTGTCAAGAAATGTGGAGGTGTGATAGTTGTCACAATTGCTTTGAGTTGTTAACATTTTTTAATCTAATGATGCTAACGTCTTTTCAGGATTTACACGATGTTTAAATTTGTTTAAGCAATGTGGTGGTGTAATAGATGGTTGTCGAAATTGTTTTCACTTGTTGACATTTTGGAAACTAATGACAATAAGGTCTGCTTAGGAACGTGTCAGTGCACCGAGGAATACCAAAGCTCCCAGTAGGGGTGCAACGAAATTGCTCTGCACCTCAGGGCAGGCAGGCAGAGAGAGAGCAACGAGGCAATCCTCTGCATCTTCTAAATGCATTCTAGAGTGATCTCTCAGAAGAGGACCTCTAGCAAGGCTTTGGTAAACTGGTTTCTAATTTCTCTTTAAGAGTTCCTGTTGCTCCACTTGCCACAAGCTTCTAGCTCAAGGGAAGTCTCTGGCAGTCGCTCGTTACAGAGAGCGTTCCCATCCATTACTAAAGAAGACCTTCCCATTTCTTACTTAGCAAGTTTTTTTTCCCCTCAGCATTCTTCATGCAGAGCAACAAATTTATTTAAGAACGTGTAGTCCGAAATCAAAAAGTGTGAAATAGAAAATCAGCTTTATTTTCAAAGCAAAAATTTCCGGGCTTCCAAACTAATTTTTCTGAAGTAATAATTACAAACTTGAATGTTTTTCTAAACTATTATTATTTAGTAAGTAAATTAAATATTTTCGTTTATTATATTTAATTCTCGAAAAAGGGAAATAGGGAGATTCTTCAACAAAATAAAGCAAAATACATTCTTCAAATTAATGTGGGTACCATATTAGTTTTAATTTGAAATGCCACAGATATCATTAAGATAAACTGAGATGTCTTTCTACATTTTTCAGATAATTGAATGTTTAACTAAATAATTTAATTTTCAACAAAAAAATGAATTTTCAATGAAAAAGATTCATTTTTTACCAAAGATAAAGACTTTATTAAAAAACAACCTTCAATTTTCAACCAAGTAGTTGAATTTTCAACTAAATCAACAGGATCCAATAAGAATATCCAACTATTTTGGTTTAAAATTCAAAAATTCTGTTAAAACGTCATCCTTTCTGGTCAAAATTCGCCAGCCTAAAGTTAAAAATTCATCTATTTCGTTAAAATAATCTTTTGTTGAAAATTCCATTTTTTTTAATCGCCTTTTTTGATAGGCTTTAACTGTTTTTGTTTTAAAATTGAAATTTTTTCTGGTTGAAATAACAGATTTTTTTTTAATTCAAGTATTCTTTTTTTTAAATTCAACTGTATTGCTAAAAATGGTTCCTTTTGCGTTGAAAATTCCGCGAATTGGTTAGAATTTATCTGTTTAGTTGAAAATTAATATTTTCGCGTGGAAAATTAAACGGTTTAACATTTTTGCTTCAGAATTTCAAAATTAAGTTAAAAATTTGTTTTATTGATAGAAAATTAAAATATTTTGATGAGAATTTGCCATTTTTGATTAATAATGGATTTTTTATGTGAAGGTCTAATTTTTGTTTCTTAAAAATCCCACTGTTAGGTTAAAAAGTAATCTTTTTTGGTTACTTTTCATTAATTTAGTATAAAAGTTCATACCTTTAGTTTAAAATTTCACTATTTTGTTAAAAAACTTTTTTTACTGAAAGATTAATTTTGTCAACTGAAAATTTGACTATTCCATTGTTTTGTCAAAAAATTGAGCTAGTTGGTTGAAAGTTGAACTACTTTGTTAAAAAATCATTTGCTTGGTTGAAGGTTCTTCATTTCAGTTTAAAATTCATTTTTTTTGTCAAAAATTTATGTATTTTTGGAAAACATTATCTTTTTCATATATTAGATTTACGCACTTTTAAAACAAATGTAAAAATAACTGTTTCTAAACAATTAAAAATAGATAAAATAAAAAGTTGAAAACTCTTTCGTAAAAACAAATTTGTTGTAAATTTTTTTAACATTATTAAGAAAAACTCATGACGCAATAAATTAGGCACTATTTTCAGTAAAAAATTCAATTATTGTCTACAAATATTAAGTACAAAAAATATAATAGCTTTTGCTACTAATTTCATAAATTTTCAGATAAAATGAATCTACAATTTTTAAAATTGTTTTTATTAATGAAATACAACTTTTAATAGAAAAATGGTTATTTTTAATATAATCTTCAATTTGTCCGTAAAAATATATTTATATGCGATGTTTATTTTTTTCTTAGTTTAACAACAAAAATGAAACTAAAAAATTTGACGTTTTAAGTATACCGGGTTTTGAAAAATGCTTTGATTCATTCCAAAATAACTAGAAACCCGCAAGAAAAAATCCAAAAAAGGTGTGCAACAGCAATGCAAATGTTTAAAATTATTGAATTTGTTATAAAAGAATGAGTGAATGAAAATGTTTCGTGGGGATTCGCGGTGATTCGTCGCTTGAATCGCACTAAATTTGAACAATTGATGGACAAAAAGAGTTTTTTAGTTGAATTAATGAATGTTAATAAATCAATTGTTATTTTAAAAGCAATTTTTATAAACAAATATCCATATCAGGTAGTATTGATCAAATAAATCAAGTTTTTTCTATGGATTAGCTAACATATTACTTTAAAATAAAACCTAAGTATAATATTTGCCCACCAAATTAAAATGAATAATTGTTTAAACTACCTTAATTAACAAATCTACTATTTGCCTATTCCTGGACGTACAAACTTGATTTCTTTGATGCAATTAACTGTAAATAACTAACTTCTAACTTTTTAAGAAGATTTTTATGACAGCAAACAATTTATTATTGTAAAAAACAATTGTTTAAACAAATTTTGATCATTTCATCTATTAATAAATAAAGTACCGTTTTTTTCATGGAATTAACAGCCAGTTATTTAGCAATGAGTTTTTGCTATAAAACAACATCTAATAATTGTTTAACCAAACTCAATTGAAAAATTTTTTTAATTTATTTTATTATTGCTGACTCCGATCATTTTATCGTAGTAGGTTATTTTCAGAATAAACCGATCATTGCCGTTAAGAGAAAAAGAAAGTCAAGTAGTAATTAAGTTTCTTTAATATGTCATCAATGTTTATTAACGTATGGCATGGAATTATTGCTAATAATTTTAGTTATATTTTAAAAGAAAAAAATTTTAATCTACAAATGCATCAGCCGAGAAAAATTTGTTAACTACATTGTGAATAAAAATTAAAAATAGTGTATCGTTACCGAACTATCAAAAAAAGTTAAAAAATATATTATTAAGAGTTGACGACATCAACAAAATAAGTTTAAATTCTGGAAAATAGCCAAATAATGCATTTGTTAATTAAGATTGGTTAAAGAATGATCAAATATTATCCATTCATAGTAAAAAAATCATTGCTAAATAACTGGCTGTTATTTCCGTGCGAAAGCGTTATTTTATTTATAAATACATAACATAATAAAAAATTGTTTAAAAAATTGTTGTTGACAATAATAAATTGTTAACTGTCATCCAAATGTTTTTAAACCTACACAAGTTATTTATTTTATGTTAATAACGTCGAAAAAATCAAGCTTGTACCTCCAAAAATAGCCAAATAGTGAATTTGTTGATTAAGGTAGTGTAAATAATTATTCACTGTCATCAGGTGACCAAATATGATACTGAGGTCTTAATTTCAAGTAATATATGATCGATTCCATGGAAAAAAGTTTATTTATTCCATCAAAAATACTTTATACCGATATTTGTTTATAAAAATTGCTTATAAATAAAAAATTGTTCATTAAAATTTATTAATTCAACTAAAAAACTTTTTTTGCCCATGAATTGTTCCAATTTAGTGCGAATCAAGTGGCGAATCGCCGCCAATCCAAATTTTTTGAGTACTTTTGATTGAAACAAAGCATTTATGTTATTAAAAAAACAAACAAAATTTTTAAAATCGAACAATTTCATTAGCTTTTATTTTTTTTTATGTCAAATCGGATAATAATTGCTTTCTGAAAATCAATTTGCCCCACTTCGCGACTATGTGGCTGAGAACTCTTTACTCGCTACCAAATTAAACTTTTCTAGTAAGATTAATCACGTTTGATTAATTTTTTTAGAAACAAATTTTCTTAATGAAAATTTAATTTTTTTAAATAAATTCACTTTGTTATATGAAAAATTAATGAATAATTGAATGTTAAGGTTTCTCATATTTATTAGGGTTGACTCATCTTATCTTCGTCTTTATCAGCTGAAGGCACAATGGAAATTATGCATAAATTTATCATTAAAGTGGCTTAAAAAGTCTGTTGAAAGTGCTTGAATAAATCTCTTAAAGTGTGTCACGGTTTTGATGAGCTATTTGAAAGCCTACATTTTGCAATGTGCTTGAAAATAAAGTCATAATTCTCTTATGAGTTTTATGGTTATTTATAACCTATGAATAGTATCTATTAATACAATAATTGTAATATAAATAGAAAATAGCTTCGATGATTATATTTCACAAAAGTAATTTATTTACTTTTTGTTAAAAAAATTTTTTCTGAAAAATTGCAACAGAGGCGAATTTTTTAAAATTTAAGTTTCTAACAAAATAAATACATTTATTACAAAATAGTTTAATATAAAATGAAAATTCGATTTTCAACGAAATAGTTCAATCTTAAACCAAGAAATATTTTGCAGTCAAGTGAGAGAAAAAAATTCCGACGAAATTGTTTAATTTTTAAACCAATTAGGCTCTAGAAAACAGTTGAAGTTGCAACACAGAAATAATAATTTTGAACCAAAAAGTTAATTCGAAAGTAAATATTTGAATTAAAAAAAAATATTGAATTTTCCATCCAAAATGTGAATATTCAAGAAAAAAGTTAAATTTTCAGTAAAATAAATAAATTTGCAAATAGTTAATTTTTTAACTTATAATTCAATTTTAAACAAAGGAGTTAAAATTTTTTATCAAAGTTCTCGAATTTTTATCCCAAAAAGACGAATTTTCAAATAAAAGTTAAATTTTATATCCTAAAGGACGAATTTTTGTATCCAAAAACATGAATGCTTAACAAAAAACAGTTAAATTTTTAAAAACTAGATAAATCTTATAAAAAATAGTTTAATTTTTGGAACGATATTTAAATTTTCAACAAAAGAGATGAAATTTAAACCAGGAAATATTTTCAGTGAATTGAGAAAAAAATGTCGACGAAATATTTGAATTTTTGAAACAAAAGATAGAATTTTCTATCTCAAAACACTGATGTTTCACAAAATAGTCCAATTGTCGGGAACTTAATAAATCTTCCAAAAAATAGTTTAATTTTGAAGAAAATATTTAAATTAAAAAAAAAAGAGTAGAATTCTTAAGTATAAGAGACGAATTTTTTACAAAGAAGTTAAATTTTTAACTCAAAAATATAAATTATCAAGAAAAAAGTTAATTTCTCATCGAATGATTGAATTTTGAACCAAAGAAGACAAATTTTTAACCAGAAATAGAATAATTAGATTTCCAGAATTTTCAACAAAAAAT
Organism: Belonocnema kinseyi; assembly: GCF_010883055.1. Taxonomy (NCBI): domain Eukaryota; kingdom Metazoa; phylum Arthropoda; class Insecta; order Hymenoptera; family Cynipidae; genus Belonocnema; species Belonocnema kinseyi. The sequence goes on along the minus strand of NC_046664.1, from coordinate 76,979,112 downwards.
TTAATTTTCAACAAAATAGTTGAATTTCCTACAAAAATAATAGACTTTTCAACTTCAAATAGACGAATTTTGAACAAAATAGCTGTTTTTGAAAGAAATAAGTTAATCAATAACTAAATATTTAAATTTTGAATTAAAAACACAATCTGTTTTTAACAGAAAATAGAATAGTTGAATCTGCATTTAAAAAAATTGATTTTAAAAATTAAGAAAAAAGGATTTTCAAAAAATAGTTGAATTTTGGAAAAAGGCGATGGATCCTCAAGTAATTAAATAAAATTTTAACTTTGTTCAACAAATTTAAGAGCCTTGGTCGATCAGTTGGTTAAGCGCCTGTATTTCATGTTAGAGGTCCGAGGTTCAATCCCTGAGACGGTACCTCTCGAAATTTTTCTATGTATCTTTACCAAGTTTCTGGTGGTTCGGATCCCACCTTAAGCTGCAGTTCTCCCCATTTTACACAGATCGTGAATAATGGGTTAATAATACCGGGTTTTGCCCAATATTTCAAATAAGACACACAACAATTTTAATTTAAAAAAAAAATTATTTCATTTTTTGTCTTTTTTACTTTATTTTGAAATTTATTCAATTTTAAACTAAAATTGATTCATTATAAAATAGTTAACATTCGACTATGTAACAATGTCATTTAAACTTTTAAAAAAGCAGTTGGATAAATTTGCAACCAAAGTATTCAATTTTTAATTAAAAACAATTATTTAATTATTTTTCAATCCAAAATAGACTAGTTAAAATTTCAGTTTAAAACATTAATTTTCAACCAAGGAGATAGATGAACTAATAAAATTAATTTTTTGCAATATAGTTCAACTTTAAAAAAAATAGTTAATATAAAAGAAAAGATTAATTTTGTATGAAAATTTTTAGAGCTGAATTTTCAAGAGAAAACGACCAATATTTCACAAAAAAAATCAAATTCAAAATAACAAAATATAATCCTTGAATTTTCAATTAAAAGCGAATTATTTTTACCAAAAAATAAATAAGTGCAATTTTTATTTAACAAAATTAATTTTCCACTATAACAAAACGAATTTCCAAAAAATCATTTAATCTTCAATTAAATAGTAGCATTTTTACTTAAAAGAGCAACATTATGAACTTAAAATTTAATAGCATAATTTTCAATTAAAAAGAAGCAACTTTTTTTTAACGGTCTCTTAAATTAAAGATACATTTTTATTAATGAAAGAAACTATTTCTTAGAAAAAATAAAGAAATTTCTTTGAATCAATGAATATTTTTCTTTGACTCCAAGAAATTATCTCTAAAATAAAAAAGCATTCTTCTACTATTTTTAACATTAGATCTTTCATAGACGGAATAAAACAATATTTCAGATAAAAAAATTGTTTTTTATTTTTCTACGATAATAGATGATTTAAAAAAAATTCAATTCTCAGCCTAAAAAGATAAATTATCGACAAAAAATGTAATAATTAATATTTAAACCAAAATAGACGAAATTTCTTTCAAGAGAAAGAATTTAAAAAAAAGACCAATTTTCAAAAAAATAAAGATTTTCCAGTCATAAATGAAAAAAAGTTCTTCTAAATTGTTAAAGTTTCAAGTCAAAAAAGATTTTTGTGTACAAAAAATTTAATGTTCAACCAGAAAATAGACATTTTCAGCAGAAGAGATAAACTGTCCTTCAATTATTGAATTTAAAAAAGTTAAAAAAGATCCAATTCAACAAAATAGTTGAAATTTCAATCAAACAGATGAAATTCAAGAAATTTTCAACCGAACAGTTAAATTTTCAAACAAATGGTTGCATTTTTACCCAATAAAAATTCAATTTATTTTAAAAATGAATGCATTTTTAAATTAAGAAGACAAATTTAAAAATAGTGGCATTTTTATACAACAAAATTTTTTGTTATCTTTTCAACACCAAAATATTTATTTTAAACAAAAAGTAAATTTTCTACTAAAATAGTTGAATTTTCCACCCAAAAATATGAATTTTTAACAAAACAGTCGAATTTTCAACCACAAAGGATCACTTTAAGAAATTATTGTTGCATTTTTAAACAAATAGTTGCTTTTTTATTTTAAAGAATGCAATTTATTCTGCAAATAAATAAATTTTCAAATAACAAGACTAATTTAAAAAATAGTAGCATTTTCATTTTTAAAAAGAATATTTCATCTAACTTTTTAAAATCGAAATATTGGTTTGAACGAAAAGTAAATGTTATAGTAAAATAGTTTAATTTTCAACTAAAAAATACGAATTTTTAATCAAACAGGAGAATTTTCAACCAAAAGGAAGACTTTAATAAAATTATTGTTTCAATTTTTAACAAATAGTTGTCTTTTTATTCAAGAAAAATGCAATTGATTCTAAAAATTGATGAATTTTCAAATTAAAAAGATAAATAAAAAAAATTCATTTTTATTAATAACAGATTATAGTTATCTTCTCAACGCCAATGAATGAGTTTTAGTCAATTTCCAAATCAAAAAGGATGCATTTTTAACAAAATTGTTGAGTTAAAAAAAATTTATAACTAAAAACGTAATTCTTAGGAAAAAGTAACTGAAAAAAAATTACTAACAAGATTATTATATAAGGGTTACGGCAAAACTTTATTTCTAAATTCCTTAATTTTCCCCGGACCAATTTTTCATTTAGATTTCGAAACGAAAAATCAAAAAGAACACTTTTCTACAATATTGATGCTTTTTTAAACTAAAAATATGATTTTTTTCACAGAAAAGACCATTTTCAAACGAATAATTTTTTTTGTATTAAGTGGAAATAATATACAAAAAATACAGGTTGCTCTTTAAAAAAGTAATAAAGTTGCTCTAAAAGGTACAAATAACGTGACTTTACAGTTTTTTTATTTTTTTAAATATTTCTCCAAATACAATTATCCTAGAAAACTTTGATAAGGCCTTCACGTTATCATTTTAATTAGCAAGACAAAAATCAATTTTTCAAACTACTTCAATCTCTAATTAAATTAATATAAAATGATTGCGCCCTCTATCTACAAAGTTTGAAAGTTGGTAGTCGTGGTTGAGAGCAACCACTGTTATTCAGACTCTCAAGCAAAGAGGCATGAAGGAACTTTTGCACCTGTTTGCTCACCGATCGATAAGAGGTTTCCTGTTTCAGACGCCACCCAGAAAATAGAAGGTTCCCTAATTATGAATAATTATAATCAAAACTAACAGCCAAGTTTAATGTGGTTTCTCTAATCCTAAGAGGTAACTTCTAACAAATTTCCTCTATCTAGGTGGTCCAAATTAATTTTTTTTTTGGGGAGGGGGCGCGAAATTTTATACAAATCAACCCCTTATTTATTCAGATCCACCAAAAAATAAATGCGGTTTGAAAAAAATTATCTTTAGAGGTTCAGAAAGCCCCATAAATTTTAATGCTATTCCCTTGAATTCTCTTTAATACACCTTAAATTCTTTTAAAAATATTTTAACTCACCTTAAATTATTTTAACTTGTTTTTTATTACTTGGAATTATTTTCAATTGTTTTTAGATCTCTTTTAATTATTTTGTAGTCCATTAATTATTAAAGTCTTTTTGATCAGCTACAATTATTTCTATATATTCTTTAGAATACTTTTAAATTCTTTCAAATTTCCTTGAATTCAACTTGTATTCTTTTGAATTATTTTGTATTGACTTAAACTCACTTAGAATTATTTTTAATTGCTTGGAATTTCAATTGTTTTCAATTACTTCGAATTCTTTTGTAGACTACTGAAATTTTTTGAATTAATTGGAACTAATTTTATCTGAGATACAATTATCTTCAAGTTTTTAGGACTCTTTTAAATTCTTTGAAATTCTTTTGAATTTCTCTTGAATTTTTTTTATTGCTTTTAATTGTTTACAATTATTTTCAACTGTTTTTAATTCCTTTGAATTATGTTGTATTATGTTGACTATTGAAGTCTTTTGAACTAATTTCAATTGTTTTTTCTGAAGCCCAATGTTTACAAAGTTTTACTGACTTTTCAATTATTTGAAATACTTAAAAAAATTTTTAAATATTTTTTAATTCACCTTAAATACTTTAGCAATTTTTTTATAGATTGGAATTGTTTTCAATTGTTTCCAATTTCTTCGAATTTTTTTGTAGCCTATCGATATTGAAGTCTTGTGAATTGGCTCCAATCATTTTTATCTGAGAACCAAAATGTACCATAACAATTATTTTTTAATTTTTTGAATTCTTTAAAATTCTTTATGATCTTTGAAATGTTTTTTAATTCTTTCGAATTTTCTTGAATTCACCTTGAATTCTCTTGAATTATTTTTAATTTGCTTGAACTCACCTTAAATTCTTTTGAATCATTTTAGATTGCTTGTTTTTAGATTACTTTTGTATAAAACCTAATATGTAGATCCCAATTTTTTAAAAGGTTTTTGGCTTCTTTTAGATTCTTTAGATTTCTGAGAACACTTTTAAATTCTTTTGAATTTTCTTAAATTCAACTTTAATTATTTTGAAATCACTTTAACTGACTTCAAATAGTTCTTAATTGCTTGAAATTGTTGTTAATTGTTTACAACTGTTTTCAATTTCTTTGATTTAAAAAAAAATTAAAATTTATTCCTTGGAATTATTTTGTAGAAGATTAAAGTATTTTGAATTGATTTGAACTATTTCCATCTAAGGCCCAATTCTTTTCAATTTTTTCAGATTGTTTTAAATTTTTTTACTTTTTTTTACACGACTTACAAATTTAAATGTACCTTGAATAAATTTCAATTATATTAGCTTCGCTTATATAAACCTAGAAGTCTTTTCAAATGTTTTTGATTGCTTGGAATTGTTTCCAATCGTTATCAATTTCTTTGAATTATTTTCTAGTCTATTGACTACTAAAGTCCTTTGACTTGTTTCTCATGATTTTTCTCTAAGATCCAATCAATACGGTTACATTATTTTAAAAAATTCAGATTCTTCTAAATTCTTTCGAATGCTTTTCAATTCATTTGAAAATTCTTAAATTAACCTTGATTTCTTCTGAATTATTTTGAATTCGCTCAAGGTTCAACTTAAATTTTTTTTAATTGTTTGCAAATATTTGCAATTATTTTTTATTCTTTTTCATTATTTTGTATTCTAATAAGTAATAAAGTCTTTTAAATTGCTTTTAATTGTTTTTAGATAAAGCTCAATATATACGGTCCTATTCTTTTTTTTCGAATTTTTTCTAATTCTTTATATTCTTTGGAATGCTTTTTAATTCTTCTAAATTTTTCTAAATTCGGCTTGAATTATATTATAATAAATAAAATGAATCATAATTTTTTGGTATTGTTTTCAATTTCTTTCAATTCCTTCGAATACTTTTAAATATTTTTAATCTATTCCTATTAATCTTCTGTAGTATTTCGAAATTTTTTGAAACTGTTTGAATTATTTTTAATTCTCTTGAAATGTTTTCAATATATTGCTACCAATTCTTTTGTCATCTTTCAAGATCTTTTGAAATCTTAAATTCAACTTGAATATCTTTTTAATAATTTGAATTTTTATTGTTTTCGATTTTTCACATCCTTTTGAATTCATTATATTCTGAAGAATTCATTTGAATTCTTTAGGTCGTGTTTCAATTAAGCAAAAAATAATTTTCAGTACATTTTATCCAGAATCGTCAATATTAGCTGAATTGAGGAACTAAATATTGAAATAGATTTTTCGAAACAATTTATTATTGTTTCTGACGCGGGGTTTTTCCAATTTTTCAACGTATTTTTAATTTTTTTAATAGATCCTTACAATAATTAATTAAATTTAAAATGAATAAGTGTTTAAACAATGTATTTTTTTAAATAATATTCACTTAAAACAATTCTAGAGCATTGAAGTTTTTTCTAAAATTTTCTATTCTTGGTCCACTTTTGAATTAGAGTGAGATAATAATTAATTCGCGTTTACAAAAATAATAGTTCGAATAATTTATTATTAATAATTTATTATTATTTTCAATAATATTCTGTTTGAATAACTTTATTAAAATGCGTTTTTTTCTTAAATTTTTTACTTTTTGTCCACTCTTCATTTACTGCGTGGTTATAATTATTAAAATTCAACAAATACAATTGGTTAAATAAATTATTATTCATATCTATCTTCTACTATAGTAATGCTAGATAAACACGGATTTTTCTTAAAATGTTCACTTTTTGTCAACTTTTCGGTTAGAGCGAAATTGAGATTAATCAAATAAACAGACAAATTTGTTTAGAGAAATAATTATTGTTTATAAATATCTTCTCTTATATTAATGCTAAATGATTGCGGTTTTGTCTGCAATTTTCAGCTTTTTGTCAATTTTTCACTTACCAACACAACAATCAATACAAATTAACAATCATAATTATTAAAACAAAATTATTATAGATTGTAACTATCTATTCAGGTTTTTATGAAATTGTCAGCTTTTCTTTGACTTTTTAGTCAGGAAAAAAATTAACATTGATTTAAATAAAATCCTACCGGAAACTATCTCGAAGAAAACTTACATTTAATATAATTAATAAATAAAAAACCAAAGCTAAGTTGAAAATTAAAAAAAAAAGAAACTTCCAAGCATTATTCAAAGATAATATTATTAATAATAATAATAAATAGTGGAAACAATTATGTTTTTCAAATTGAATTCATTTTTGCCTTAGCTAAGTGGAAAATAGGTGAAAAGTAAAAAATTTCATAAAAAACTTGAGCATTATTTTTCGTTTGATAAACTCAAGCCATTAGCTGAAAATTCCTCTTTTTGATTATAAATGCATCTCTTTTGAGGATCTCGTCTTTTTTTGTTGAAAAAATATATGTCTGCTTAAAAAAAATCTTTCTTGGTTAAGAATTCAACTAATTTGTTAAAAATTCGCCTATTTTTATTTAATTTTAAAATTAAAATCCTTTTTGTTAAATAATTTTTTTTTAATGTTGTGTTTAAAGATTTTTTTTCAAAGTTTATTTTTTAATTTCAACGAATTGATTGAAACCTAAATTTCAAAATTCATACATTTCAATACATTTGAAATTCAAGACATGAAAACTAAACAAATTATAATTTATAGTATTAAAAGCTGACTTTTTGAATTGAGGAATATGATGCGAAACCATTCTTAAAAAAATGAAAAACGTAGAAGTTGAACAGTTTAAAGTGAATATCTTCAAAAATGAATATAATATTTTAAAAAAATATTTGGGGCAAAATTAAAGAGAATTCAAATGAATTTGATCAAATACCCCCAAATTTAGGCTGAATTTTAAAGACTTCAAGATGAATGAAACAAAATTTTTTTAAAAATATATCGGATTAAAAGAATGGAGTGAATTTAGAAGAATTCAAAAGAATTTATGATAAATTAACAATAGTTCAGGGTGAATTCAAATTTCATTGCAAAAAATATTTTCAAAATTCTTTAAATCTTTTAAGCCCTAGACCGTATGTGTAAAGCTTAAACCATACAAATAACATTGGAAATGGGCAAATTGAGTTAATGGAAAAACGACAAAAGTTGGAATAAAATGTTGAATGTTGTCGATGCTTTCATCTTTAGTTTTAAAATGTCTGTGCAAAATGACCGAGCGCGTAGCACGAGTTAAATACATTACCGAGCGCATTCGTCTGTGTTGGTAGAAAATTAATCTTCTTGATTCAAAATTAAATTCTTGGTTAAAAATTCATATTTTTGAATTAAAAATTAATCCTTTTTGGTTAAAAATGCCTCTATCTGTTGGTAGATATTCCTATCCCAAAATTATATCCCTTTTTATCATTTTTTTTAATTCGGATGGAATCCAGAAAGTAGTTCCTTTTTCCCTTGACATCAGGAGCTGACTACTGACTAGCTCTTTTCGCTTGACAGGCACCAGAGAAAACCTCCCGAGTTCCCCAGGTAAATAAAAGCTCAAGCCTTCCAGCTATTAGCTTCCGAGACTTACTTCTCTTCCGGTTCCTTCACTTTCAAAAGCTCCAAAGTCCAAAGGAAAGTCGACTTAAATGGAAAGGGACAGAAACGAATATGCGTACGCAGTGGGAGATGTTTCGTGAATTCGTATTTCTAAATTTTTAAATAAAATGGTTATAAATCGCAATAGAAGCTCGAGTTTCGACGTCGATTCAGCAAATCCCTGATCAAATTTTATTTCAATTGGATTGGTTCAACTGATCAAATTTCTTATTTGATATATCAGTTTTATTAGCCCCGTCAGTTTCACCAAAAGCAGAAAAGAATCGTTCTTTTCATTTTTCTTTACCTTGTAGGATAAGAAAAATTAATATGGCATCATCATTTTTTTAATAAAAAAATGATTCGATAAAAAAATATTGATACAGCTTGAAGGAGTGATATTTCAACTACAATTTTTTTGATTTGATAAAAATATTCAAACTCTCTCTCAAAATTGTATTTTGAAGGCTTGCGAGGCGGGCGGAGAATGGTGAGAGTTACCTCTTGTTTTCGCCTTAGGGCGCACTTTTCAAATTTTGTTTGGCCCTCGGGCACAAAAGGTTATTTTCCGCCCGCCGCCTGTTATAAAAAATAATTATTTTTATTTTTATACGAAAATAGGAATGTTTAACAATGGAGAGTTATTTTCAATAAAAAAGGACGCATTTGAACAAAATAAATGTATTTTCAAGAAAATAGTTGATCTTTAATCTAAAAAAAATCGAGTTTCACCCAATAATGGGATATTTAGTATTTCATTTAACAAAATTAATTTGAACCAGAAAATAACTATTTTTTTGGAAAATACTTAAATTTGCAACTAAAATTAATCTTGAACCACAAAAAAAGGAATTTCCAGCAAAAACAAGAGTTAAATTTATTTAGTAATTAATAATTAATTAGTATTTAGTATGTACTATTTATTTTTAATTTAGTATTTTAGCCATCAAAATTAATTTAAACCAGAAAATAACTCATGCTTAAGATAATTAAAAACTTAAAAAATTTTTTAATAAATTAATCTTCAACCACAATAAACCACAAATAAAAAAATTCAACTAAAGTGATAGTTAAATCTGGAACCAATACATGAATTTTTCAGAAAAAAGTTGAATTTTCATCCAAAAAGATATATTTTCAACTTTTTAAACAAAAAGAAGTTTGGCAAAGGAAGAAATTAATTATCTACTAAAAAGATTCTTTTTCCAACTAAAATTCGAATTTTTAACAAAATAAATGTTTTTCATTCAAATAGTTGTATTTTCATCTAAAAAATATACATTTTTAACCAATCATCGAATTAATTTTTAGCAAAATAAGTAAATTTTCAACCAAAAAATGAATAGTTCCATTTTAAGCTAGAAAATTAATTTTCAAACGCAAAAATCATTTTCACAAAAAATTAGATTTTTAACTAAACTAATTAATTTTAAAGTAAAATGGTGAATCTTTACAAAAAAATATAATTTTTACAAAAATTTTTTCTTTCTTTCAACAAAATAAATAAATTCTCAACAAAAAAATGAAATAGTACATTTTTAAATACAAAAATTAATTTCCAACCTAAGAAGAATTCAACAAAATAATTCAATTTTCTACCTTAAAATAATTTTTAACTCTAGTGATTCATTCTCAACAACATTCCAAATGAATTAAGAAGAGAATAGTTAAATTGAATTTAAAAAAGTAAATGTTAAATTAAATAAAACACAAAAAGAAGAATTTTCAATAATATAAATCAATTTCCAATTATAATAGTTGAATTTTTAATTTCAAAATTTAACCAAAAAAAGAACTCATTCACACAAATTAGTTAAATATTTAACAAAAAGTAGAATAATTATATATTCTGTTGAAAAAATAATTTTCAAGTAAATAAACCAATCTTTGACAAATAAGTGAAATTTTCAAACAAAAAATAAATTTCAAACACAAAAAAAAAACAAATTCAAAAAAATCAATTTTTCAATTTAAATAAAAATAGAATAATTAAATTTTCAGTTACAAAAAAGTTATTTTTCAACCAAGAAAAACAAAATTGTTAGTTTTTCAAAGAAAGAAATAAATTGCATTTTTAACTAAAAAATATAAGTTTTTAACCAAAAATTGAGTTAATTAGTTTTGAGTAAACAATTTTGTAATAAACTAAACAAAGAACAATTTTTGAACAAAATAAGTAAAATCTCTAACAAAATTGGAATAGTTACATTTTGAGCTGAAAAATTAATTTTCAACCGACAAAAATCAATTTTTTGACAAATAAATCAGATCTCCAACCAAATAAATTAATTTTAAATTAAAATGATAAATCTTTGCAAGCAAAAAATAATTTTTAACAGAATAGTTGCATTTTCAACCAAAAACATAAATATCCTACCAAAAAGAAGAATTTTTACAACAAAAAAAAAACATACATTTTTAACGCAAAACTACCACTTTCTAATCATAAATGAAATGCTAAAATTTTAAGAAAATATTATTTCACCTAGAAAAAAATGTTTAAAACATATTGAAATATTTACGCATGAAATAAATTTTCAAAGAAAAAGGGGATATTACATTTTTAAAAAGAAGAATTAATTTTCAAACTGAAAAAAAAACATTTTCAACAAAATATTTCAAATTTCAACCTAAATAATGAATTTTCATCTATAATGATTCATTCTCAATAACAATCCCAACGAATTAAGAACAAAGTAGTTACATTTAAAAAATTAATTTTAAACCAAATAAATTAATATTTAATGAAAAAAACAAATTCCTACCAATAAGTTCAATTTTCTCCCATAAAAAGAAGAATTTAAACAAAATCAAGGAATTTGCAATAAAATAATTAAATTTTCCATTGCAAAATTTAACTACCACAGAGCGTATTCTCAAAAAATAGTTCAATTTTCAACCAAAAATAGAATAATGAAATTTTTATTAGAAAAATTAATTTTCAAGCAAAGAAACAAAAAAAACAAAAAAACTAAAATGATTCATTTGAAACTTACAAAAATTTGTAACAAAATAGTTAAATTGTCAAGCAAAATAATATCCTTTCAAATGAAATTACGAATCTTTGAGGAAAAAATGAATTTTTAACAAAAAAGTTTCATTTACAAATAAAAAGATTAATTTTCCACCAAAGAAGACGATAGAAAATAAAATTTTAAATTAAAGTTTTAAAGTTAACCAGTTAAAAAAACATTGTTGTCTTGTTTTATTATTTTCAAAGGCAATCTTTCCATAATTTGTTTTTTTAGCTCACCCCACTACACAACAACAATATTGAAAATTATAAGTATATTATTATTTTCTCATGTAGACGTTAATTATTTTTCCCTTTTGTGACACTTTAATCCACTTTTATATCCAAAGAAACCACCTGGGGATTTATAACAGGATACTTTATTCGCCCGAAACAAATATTTGTTCATCAAAGGTTAATTGACTGAATTAAGTTAATATTGAGGCAAGTATATATTTTCTAACGTGAAATCATAAATTCGGCCCGAAAAACTAGGAAAAGTTCAACATTTACGAAATATAGGGAACTCTTGCTTATTCCATGACGCATTTATTCCAAGGCTTACTTATTCCAAGTCCTCCACTTTGGGATATTCCGAATGGATCAGTTTCTTCAGTTTCCATTTTTAAATGGAAATTTTTTTTAAATGTGCATAGTACCGAAACAACAATTTTAAAAAATTCTCAAAAATCGAATTTTTAATTAAAATAAAAATAAAAAAAGCTTCGAGATAAATAGAATTGAGGGAGAAATTTCTTTTTCCTTTCGAGTCGCAGGTGTTTTACATTTATTTCTTCATAAAATTTTGATACAATTATTGTTATTTGGAATTCGAAAAATAATTTTTAAAAACGTCCAAAATTATTCAAAAATTATATGATAAATATATTTGATTAATGTGCTTTTAATAAATGAATAATATTTGTTTACACAAAATAAAAATTCGTACATTTTTTACATTCAGGAAATTTATAATTCGGAAATTCTCTGTCGAAGATTTTATTATTCGGGAATTTTACAGTGTTGGGAATTTTATTTTTTGGGATTTTTCAGTCGTCTTAAAGTTTTAGTTTTTAGAAAAAATTGGATTAGAAAGAAGCAATAAAAAATTTTCCAACAGAAAAATTTGAGAAATATTTATTTTTTTAATTTTCTAACATAACCTATTCTTAAACAGTAAAAACCATTTCTTCGAAGAATTCCAAAATTATTTTAAAAAGTCATAAATCAATGTAATAACTAACTAAAAATAATGTTTCCAAAGACTTCTTGCTATTATATTTTCCATAGTGACCAAAAAATATGAATTGTTTAGATAATTTTTATAAACAAATGCACATTTTGACCATTTTTTCATTAAAAGGCTTGATTTTTTGCAGAATAAATTCGAAATGTTTTGCGAAAGACCCTTTGCTATCATATTTTTAATAGTGGCAGAAAGTGATAATTATTTAAACAATTATTATAAGAAAATGCACATTTTGAGTTTTTTTCATGATTAGGTATAATAATTTCACTATAAAAATATAACAGCAAGAATTCTTTTGCAAGACATATTGAATTGATTCCGCAAAAAAATCAAGCCTATTCATGAAAAATGGTCAAAATGTGCATTTGTTCATAAATATTGTTTAAATAATTACCAGTTTCTTTCACTATTGAAAATATGACAACAAAGAATCTTTGGCGAGACATTTCGCATTGATTTCGACAAAAATCAAACCTATTCATGAAAAAATGGTGAAAATGTGCATTTATTTATCAAAATTGTTTAAATAATTATCAGTTTTTGTCACTATTAAAAATATGGTAGCAAATAGTCTGATGCAATACATTCCGAATAAGTTACGCAAAAAGAATCATGCCTATTAATAAAAAAATCGTCAAAATGTGCATTTGTTTATAAAAATTGTTTTAATAATTAACACTTTTTGGTCACTGTGAAAAATAAAATACCAAGGTGTCTTTGCCAAGATATTTCAAGTTGATTTCGCAAAAAAAACTAATCCTATTAATGAAAAGATGGTTTTAATGTGAATTTGTTTATAAAAACTGTTTGAACAATTAAAATCTTTTGGCCAATATGAAAAATATGATAGCAAAGAGTCTTTGGCAAACCATTTTAAGTTGATTCCGCAAAAACACAATTGAAGGTTTCTTAAAAAAAAATGGTCAAAATGTGCATTTGTTTATAAAAATTGCTTAAATAATTGGCAATCATTAGCTATTCTTAACTTATTATAAGCGCACATCATTACCTGCAATACTTTCTACAAAATCCATGGGTTAAAAGTAGCTAATCATTGCGAATCACGAAAAAAAGATGTTTGTTAATTAATTTGTTTATTACATTATTAATATTTTTTGTTGTCACTCTAATCAACTGAAAATTATTTTTAGTTAGTCATTATATTGATTTATCGCCTTTTTTTAATCAATTTGATAGTCTAAGAGGAAATAGTGTCACGGAAAATGTTATCAACAAAAAGTTGTAACTTTGATTTTGAATAAAAAATTTTAAAAATTGCACTGTCGGTCCAATTGTTCCCCAAAAAAGTGCTTGTTCCACGGTGTGTTGTAGCTATGGGAATTATGCCTGTTACTTATAAGCGTGTGGTGAGTGGGTTCGATTCTCGACTCTGGCGGATATTTTAATAAGCTGCGTTTCTCTTTAGGTATAAGTAATGTCTTCTCAAATTTCAAAATTTAATTCATGATGCTATCAATTTATAGGACATATCGTTTTATCCAAATTCCACGTGTATTTAACTTTAAAATATTTTACTATTAGATGCATGACACCTTCAGTTGAGGCTAATCAGTTTTTTAATACTTGGATCGTTTTTTCAGAATCGGGCACTTTAACCTCAAATTTCGAATATTTAATATTATTTTGTGAAACTGAAAGGTTTTTAATCGACAAAAGAAATAAAAATACCAACGATGCGCTAACCGTCCTGGTATTTTTACTTCTCCTATCATGATCGTGACGTCATGCTACAATACTCAGTATCCCGCAAAATATTTGAGTCATTTTTTGATTATCTTATATTGAGTTTTAGTTGTTAAGTTGTACTATTTTACAGAAATATGATATTTTTCATAATATTTGATTAAATTTTTAGCGTTCTTTATATTTTTGAACAATTCGTTCCCTTTAAAAAAACTTGAAAGGCACTGATATGCATAATGCGCAAATGCAAGGACGTGTACGTGCTCACAGCGCGCGTATCAGTACGAGGCCGGGACAGCCAATGAACGTCGCTTGACAAAATCACCGCACGACTTGCGGCAGAGGTGGGGGCACCACCAGCCTTGAAATAGTCAAATGTTTACTTTTCTCGGCCCTTGGAGTTAGCAACAGTTTCTTGTATAGAATATCGGTATCATATTTTAATTTAATCAAGCTTTGAATTATATTCTTTTAGTTAAGAACATAATCTTTTTAATTTTATGAAAATTTAATTTAATTTTGCATCTACAAATTATCAAGACTTTTAGTTTATTATCCGGGTTTCAGTAATAAATAGTTATTGTATAATTTAAATTATTTAAATTTATGATATAAAATACTCATTATACATTTTTGCTTGTTCAATATCGTTCTAGAATATACCATTGAGAAATTATTTAATTATCTCTTTGCTTTTAATCTCAGAATAAACTTTAAGACATTCGGTTAGATAGTTAAACAAAAGAAAAAGCAAACTCTGTAATTGCGTATGAAATTCGTAATAAATTTAAAAATTGCAATTCATCCTAAAAATTTATTCAAATTTATGTAATGAATAAATAAATTCCAGATAATTATTAGAATTGTGCATTATAAAACCATGTCATTCTGGAAACATGAGATAGAAATAATATATAAAGGAAACCAGTACAATATCATTTGGAAAAACTCGCACTCTTTATTGACTGAAAATTAAAAATAAAAATAATAATAATAATGATTGTCTGGTAATTATACAAAATAGGTTAAATTGTTTATGAAATTATAACAGAATGAAAATAAAGAGCGCAACTTTTTTATAAATTCAACCAAACTGTTTAATTTTCAACCAAGAAGATTAATTTTCTATCGGAGAAGGAAATTTTTAACTAAATCAATCTTACATCAATAATAGAGTAGCTAAATCTTCAGCTTAAAAATTATATTTTAACAACAACAAAAAGAAAATTTTAACAAAAAAGTTAATTTTGTAATCAAAGAGATGAGTTTTTAACTAAAATTATGAATCTTTAACTGGAATAGTTAAATTTTAAGCAAAAAACAAATCATTATAAAAAAATTTAATGAAGAAAATAGTTTCACTTTCATCAACAGTTATGAATTTTCAATTGTAATAGTTGAAATTTCAACCAAAAAAACAAGAAAATTTTAACAGAACAGTTCACATAATTACTTTCACAAAAAATTACTTTTTAACCAAAATAACGAAATTGTCAGAAAGTAGTTAAGTTTTCAACATAAATTTTTTTACAAAAACGGATATTTTGTAAAAAAATTGTATAAAATTAATATTGTTTAATTTTCAATAAATCGGTTTCATTTTAAACCAGATCATAGTTTAATTTATATGCAAAAATACGAAATTTTTACCAAAAAGACTAATTTTTTAATAAAAAATACCAATTTTCAACAAGGACAAAAAACTTTGAACGTTATAGTTAAATTGCCTACACAAAAAATTAAATTTTTAACCCAAAAAGACGAATTAGGAACAAAACAGTTGACTTTTAAACCAAAACGATACTTTTTAACAAAACTATTCACATTTTAACAAAATGGCTTGAATTTAAAAAAAATAGATTCATTATTAATTAAGAAGTTGAATCGTTATTCAAAAAGATCAAACTTTAACCAAGAAGATTAATTTTTTACTGAAAAATACGAATTTTGAACAAAATACATTAATTTGAAACCAAATATTTTAAATGCCAATTTAAAATATAAGTTTTGAAATTAAAAACATGAATTTTTAATCAAATAATTTTCATCGTAAATCAAAAATCTTCAACAGAAAAATTTAATTTTAAAAAAAGTACGTAGTTCAACTTTCAACCAAATAGTTGAATTTTAACCTAAGAAATATAAATTTTCAACGAAAAATGGAATATTTTAATTTTCAGTTCAAAAATTAATTTTCTATCAATACGCACGATTTAACATTGTAGTTACATTTTGTACCAGAATAGTTGAATTTTTAACCCAAAAAGACGAATTTTCAGCAAAATAATTGACTGTTCAACAAAGTACATATATTTTCAAACAAAGACTTGAAATTCAAATCAAAGAACTCAATTTAAAACAAAAATAAAATAGTTACATTTTCAATTTAAAAAATTAATTTTCTATAAAAAAACGAGTTTTTAACAAAATAGTTACCTTTTAACTGGAGAAATAAATTTTCATTTAAAAAATGAAATTTTAACCAAGAATATTAATTATTTACCAAAGAATACAATTTAAACATTTTTTTTGGCCCCTACATTGGATCCGCCATTTTGAATTTTGTAATTTCGATTTCAGATTCGTAGTCAGCAACCATAAAAATTCCCGAAAGTCCATTTTGAAGCCGCGGGACTTGTTTTCAAATTGTTTTTCCACCATATTTGATCCGTCATTTTTAATTTATGAATTTGTATTTCAGATTCATTATCAGCGACCCAAAAAAAACCATTACACGTTATTTTGAGCTAATCTACTTTTTTTGAATAGTCACAATTACATTTTGTGTGTGAAAATTCTGTATTTTTTCTCTTTGGGGTCAAAATTAAAATTTAAAAATGGCGAATGCAATAACCGTTTTTTAATTCTTTGACCATCACATTGGATCCGTCATTTTGAATTTTAGAATCTTGACTTCAGATTCGTAATCATCCACACACACAAACCGTAGGGATCCATTTTTAAAACATGGGAAAAATCATTTAATTTTTTTCTGCTATATTGGATCCATCATTAAAAATTTTGGAAATATAACTTTGATTCTAAATTCTTAATCAGTGAACCGAAAAGAAACCTCCTAGGACCCATTTTGAAGCCACGGAACCAATTTTTTTATTTTTTGTCTGCCATATTGGATTCGCCATTTTAAATTTTTTAATTCAGACTTTAGATTCGTAATCATCTGCCAAAAAACCCATGAGAAACCATTGTTAAGCCACGGGAAGGATTTTTTCATTTTTTGCCCGCCATATCAGATCCGCCATTTGTAATTTTTTAATTTGAACTCTAGATTCGTAATCAGAATCCCAAAAATTCCCAAAACCCAGTTTTAAAGCCACGGGACTTATTTTTTAATTTTTTGTCCACCACATTGGATCTGTCATTTTGAATTTTAGAATCTTGACTTCAGATTCGTAATCATCCCCACACAAAAACCGTAGGGGTCCATTTTTAAGACATGGGAACAATTATTTTATTTTTTTCTGCCATATTGGATCCATTATTTAAAATTTTGGAAATATAACTTTCACTCTAAATTCTTAATCAGTGAATCTCAAAAAAAACCGTTAGGATCCATGTTGAAACCATGGAACCAATTTTTTAATTTTTTGCCTGCCATAATGGATTGGTTATTTTGAATTTTTAAATTCAAACCTTAGATTCGTAATCATCTGCCAAAAAACCCCAAGAGGACCCATTGTTAAGCCACGGGAAATATTTTTTTTATTTTTTGCCTGCTATAGTGGATCCGCCATTTTGAATTTTCTAGTTTCATCTCTAGATTTGTAATCAGAAGCCCAAAAAATTCCCGACACCCAGTTTTAAATCCACGGGACTTATTTTTTAACTTTTTGTCCGCCATACTGGATCCGTCATTTTGAATTTTCACTTCAGGGTGTAAAAAGACAGTATTTTTGCACATATTAATTTATAAAATCTATTTTTAATATGTTTCAATTGGTTACATTTTAACAAATTATAAAATTTAATTTTCATTCAGAAACATTCAACTTTAACAAAGAAAATTAATTTTCTACCAAAAAATGCGAATTTTTAACCAAATACGTTTTTCTGAGTTGAAAATATTCGATAAAAAAAAAACTAAGTTTTGAATGTTTATAAAAATATTTACATTCTGAAAATAAAAATATTTAAAATATTAATAAAATGTGAATTTAAACAATGTTAACATGAAGAAATAGAAAGGGGGAGGGTCGGTAAGGCCGGTTTTTGGCCTAATTTATTTTTGGACCAAAAAATCTGAAAAAATCATGGTAGTATCTTATAAGTATCCCGAGTCGATTGCACGCTAAACGGACTACCCTCCACCCCCCAGCCACCCCCACCCCCCTACAAATATAGGAAACACCACTACCCACCAACTGTATTTTCGAGAGATTTGACACTCTTAAACATGTATTCTGAGGTTAGCTCGGGTTTACTATGGTTTTCGGGGTCGCCAAATACAAATCTGGCGTCCTTTGACTTTTATCGCGTCAGGTTAAAGGTCATTGGAAGGTCAAATCGAGAGAAAACGGTTAAAAAATCCAAAAAAATACGTTATAGGTTTTTGGAGTCGCTAATTACGAATATGGCATCCGTTGAACTCTATCGCTTCAGGTTCAAGGTCATTTGAAGGTCATTTAAAGGTCAAATCGAGAAAAACGGTAAAAAAATTTTTAAAAATATGTTATAGGTTTTTGGGGTCGCTGATTATGAACATGGTGTCCGCTGACCTTTATCGCGTCAGGTTCAAGGTCATGGGAAGGTCAAATCGAGAGAAAACGCTGGAA